>NC_081147.1:1571289-1871289 GCF_958295425.1 Solea solea | reverse complement strand
GTCTCTGGCTTCAATCCTAAGGTCATGTCTGGGTGAGGTTTCTCGATCCAAATGATGCCTCACGGTGACCTCACCGGTCAGATCGTCTATCCCGAACATATCCGTTGATGTCAGCAGGGAGTACCGGACGTTACCGTTTGTCTCTGCGTCTGGATCCGTCGCACGAGCTGTGAAAATGACGGAGTCCACTTCTGTGTTTTCAAGCACGCGGATCACGTATCTGTGCTGGTCGAACACAGGAGGGTTGTCGTTGACGTCCATGATGTTCACAGCAATGAATTTCCACGCAGACGTCTGCGGTATTCCCAGGTCGTAAACGGTGATGTTCAAAATGTAAAACTCCTTAGTTTCTCGGTCCAGTGGGCAAACTAACTGCAGGTCACCGGAGAACGTGTCGATGGAGAAGCAGCCGTCTTCATTTCCGCTCGATATGACATACACTAACTTACTATTAAACCCGGTGTCTTTGTCAGTCGCCTCGAACTGAAGAATGGTCGTATTCAGCGGATGGTCCTCGATGAGGTCGATCGAGCTGGGAATGCTCGGGTCAAACTTTGGAGAATGGCGGTTGGTGATGTGAATGTCGGAGAACGTCTCTTCCTCTTGATTGGTTAAAATCGGTTTTATGGACTCAATGAGTTTATCCGTGAGCTGTTTGAAAATGCCCGTTTCCTCGCAGCGCAGCGTCACGTCATCACCTCTGTTTGTGACGGTTATTCTGACAACTGAGGCTTCGGAACGATGCTTTCCATCCCTGGCTACGACACTCAATGTGAACGAACCAGCTCCCAGGGGAATCGGTTGTTTGAGGGTGATCGTGCCCGACACTGGGTCGATCCCAAACACTTGGTACTCATTCCCTGACTCTATGATGTACGTCAGCTGCTGCAGCTCATCTAGATCGACCGCCGACAGCTCGCAGATCATGTGACCCACAGGTAGATCCTGAGGTACAGTGGAGTTGCAGCCAACCCTCTCGAAAAGAGGTACGTTATCGTTGACGTTGTTCAGAGTTATCATCACCACACAGTCGCTGACCTGACTGAATGGGCTGCCGCTGTCCGAAGCCCAAACGTTCAAGTGGTACCGCCTTTTCATGAGCTCATAGTCCAGGTGTTCAGAAGTCGAGATGATGCCGGTGAACGCGTCTATTGTGAAAGGTAAAGGGCCTGCGTTGGCGATCGCGTACGTCACAAAGCCATTTTTGCCCTTATCTCTGTCTGTGGCTGAAACTCTCAGAACGCTGCTGCCGACAGGTGTGTTTTCATCCAGTGTGGTCTGATACGAGGTCTGCGTGAACTGTGGGCTGTTGTCGTTTTCATCTGTGATCTCCACCACGATGTGAGTCTCAGCTTCACCTTGATTGGCCACGACGTCAAACTCGTACCGATTCTTTCTCTCGTAATCAAACGTTTCTGTTGTTACAATAATCCCCGTTTTGGGATTTATTTTAAATTTGGAGCTGTCCTGATTATTTTTAATGCCAAAAGTGACATTGTAGGGAACTAAGGTGACAGAAACCTTCAGCACGTGAGATTTGGGAGGTGAAAATTCACTCAGCGTGGCGATGTAGGTGTCCTCCAAAAATGTCAATGAGCTGTAACGATAGGCCGGAATGTGGATTTGTGTAATTGGAGAGACTAAAGCCGGGGAGCCCCACTCTTTAGCCTGAAGTGAGAGATCCAGCCCAGAAGGAGTCTGAGAAGAGATAATCCTCTTTGTTGAGATCACTTGGAAGTCACTGCCCTGCACTCCTAAGGGGATTATCTCAAAACACTTGTGAGGATCCCCTCCAACAATATTAAGGGATTTGACCGACTTAACTCCACCCTCCACGTGGACATCGATAGCCACTTTGCCATCTGAAGAGACTGTAGGTTTGTGGGGAGATGTGATGACCAGAGAACCCTTGGATGCCTTTCGTACGTTTACCAAGACCCTGGCGACGTTACCGAATTTCTGCACGCCGGATATTTTCTTTGTCCTGTCCTCAGCTAAAACAGTGAGGTCATATTTCTCAGAGCGAGTCTGATTGAGCTTCTTGACGAGGCTGACTGTGCCACTGAAAGGGTCGACAGCGAAAGGATGAGCTCTGCTGGTGAAGGAGTAATAAAACTCAGCATTGCTCCCGACGTCTGCGTCTGTGGCGCTAACCCTGACCACACTCGACTTAAGTGGCGTGTCCTCAGTGATGGCTACATTGTATGAAGCAGGATAGAAAAGAGGCTTCAAGTCATTGGTGTCAAGCACCTGGACAGAAACCTTAGTCTTTGCCGTGAAGTCAAAAGTGCTTTCACTCGCCTCCACAGTGAGCGTGTAAGCGTCTCTGACCTCTCTGTTGAGGAGAGCAGAGTTACTGCGGCTATTTTTAATCCTCAGGAAGCAGAAGTCTCCAACTTTGACCGCCTCAGCCTGGAAGAGCTCGTCTTCATCGCCCTGGATGATTTTATACTCAATCTCCCAAAAGAGATCCGTCACTTCGATGCCCATCATCACCGGCGTCTCGGCGTACGTCCGCGGCGCCGAGTTCTCATTGATGGTGACATTGTAGAGATGGTGCGTGAACCTCAGCGGCGAGCTGTCCTTCCCTTTCCCCACGCTCCCGTGACATCTGGACACGTGCAGGAGCACTGCTGCTAGAGTGAGGAGGGTCGTTCCTGAGGTGGCCATCTTTAATACGTCCACGAAGATCCTCAGACCTGCGAAAAGAAAGATAAATGTAAGTAATGTAGCAGAATTATAGAGAGAAGAAAAACAACAGTTAACACAATGAGCAAGCACTTGGCATGTGTAGCATCTGCCACGGAAGGTTGGGGTGAAAGGGGAACAGAGGAGCTGCATTAAGTTCCTTCTACTTATGTCTGTCTGTCTGTTAAATGGTTTGCTAGCATAGTTGCTTGACCAATAAACAAAGTTATGGTTTGATGTAAAGCAAATCTTACTCTTTCAATGTCACTTGCAGTATTTATTTTTTATTTTTAACTAATATAAATAAACCTTTACCAGATTACGGATTACAGGAGGTACATCCATTAATGTGACTCGGATCAGATTTTTTTAGGACTGTGGACACAGAAATCCAATCTTCGGTTCAGTTTTAAAATCAGATTTTGAGTCTGACCCACACGTTTACTATGATAGCCTCTATTTCTGAATTTTCTCGACCAAAAAAAGATGTTAAGTTGTTAATGATGCAGCAAAAACACATTTATACATATGCTTGTCATTTTAGAGGGCAGTCATGTTCACATTATAAACCAGAAACAAACAAAGAAAAAAAGACATAGTATTTTGGTTTATAGCCACTAGGGAACTCCATGAATGGTATTAACTGCTAATTTCAGGTATTTTTCAATTGAAAATAATGTAAATTTTGAGAATTCTGGTCACATTTGGAGAATAAAGACGGTAAAGTGCGGCAAATACGAGCGGACACCAGAAATTAAAGGTGATTTTAATATTTTTACGATAGTTGAAAATGCAGGAGCGGTATTGGCACACAGGTAAAAGTTGTGAGCAAGTGTTTTTAGATCTATAACAGGAATTATCAAGGCGTGTCTGGCACAAACAGAAGAGGAGTGCATTCTCAAACTTGTACCTGAGTATTCTACGTCAAATTCAAGTCACTGTTGCCACGCCTCCCTCAGTACATCAAGAGAGCTTGTCTGCAATCGTCATCGAGTTTCATGTGTATATATATACATCTTTATATATAAGGAATAAAAGAATCGTTCATGGATAACTTGAATTTCCTGGAACGTAAAAAGAAAAAGCCTTTCTTACAAAAATCCACAATGACACAACAGCCCAGGGGACGTCTGTGGCAAGACATCCAAATCGTGTCCCAACACGCTCTGACCAGAAAGAAGGGAAACTCATTGTCCCAGGATCAGAGTGTCATTAGCCTCGCAGCCTTTGTCAGACAGGTGGCAGCCCCAGCCCCTCCCCGTAATTATCCCTCTGCTGTCCAAATACCAACAACAAGCCATCATCAAAACTGTTACCTCTGAGCCTTTACCAGTCTGAGGCTATGAGAGGGATTTGTAGTTTGATGACACTGTGATCAAGCAGATGACAGTGGGAGGTTCAGTCCTGATCCGAGAGTAAACAGCAGCACAGTGTGAGTGTGTGTGTGTGTGACTGCAGACATATTTCTGTTTATTAGCATCAACAGAGAGTCACAGTCCCACGTCGCTCGTGTTGTTGCGGTATTTTATGTCGAAACTGCGGCGTCTATTTTAAAATTCAAGACTTGTCCAAACGTGCGGCGCAATTTGTTTAAAATAGAACAAACACTCAAGTGAATCTGCTGAACATCATCGAATTAAGTCGACCACATCGATTATTACAGCACAAATTAAACAATCCTGGGACACTGGATTTAAACATTGAATAAAGAGGCCGTTTCTTTTGTAAAGCTGTGCTTTAATTACAAGGTATTTTCAAACAGGAAGTCCTGAATGAATGAATGAATGGTCAGACTGAGACTTGGAAAAATTCCATAGAAACTAATCTTACATCTTTTCCACTTTTCATTTTCCTATGCTCCCGCCTACTGCATTTGAATGTAATCTACATTGTAATCTGTGTTCAGTGTTGACAAAATATCTACTATCATCTCTTTTGATTTTCAAATATTTAAGTCATGCTGACTGAGGGAGAGAGAGAGAGAGAGAGAGAGAGGGAATTAGCAATAAATGCTAAAATAAAGAGCTCACATGACTCAGTTTCTATGAGCCGCCGAGTTTGTAAACAGGTGTAGAGGACATTATTCCAGATTTTCAACTTCCTGATTAGCTTCCCTTCATTTTTACTCCAGAGAGTCACTGAAACTCTACCATCTACAGAAAGTGTCAGATTAGCCTGACGTTAGCATTAACAACAGGCAGTGTGATGTAAATAACAGCTACAAACGTTGTGACTAACCCTCGGTAAATCTGGTCTGAGTCCATGATTTACCAAGAGTGAAATCTGTTCCTTGTGATTGTTCCCATCGCTCTGTCTTCTTGTGCTCACTGTGAGCATTTTTCACAGGGTTCCCACGGGTCCTGGAATTCCTTGAAAGTTTTTGAAAATTGCCCTTAAATAGACCTGGGTCAGTGAAAGTGCTTGAATTGTGTGCATCAACAGAAACACGCTGCAAAACCGAAAAAAATATACACACTAATGCCAAACACAGCAGCAGGAGAGAAAACACCAGCATATTCAATAAGAGAAGTGCTCCGGACCTGCGGGGGCGCTGTTGTGCAGCTCTACGGCCAGCCATTGCGATACTCTGGGACGACTGAATTCTTACTTTTTAAATTAAAATAGCTGGTCATGTTGAACAAGTGGTAAAGCGGCCATCACGTGACCATGCTAGACCAATACGGTGGCTGCTTTTGTAAACACAATCCAGTCTCGGAAAATAGTCGGCGAAAAGTTAATTCAATTTAAAAATGTAATCAACCCTGTGCCACTCGACACAATTATCAGAAAGTAAAAGTCACAATGTCCATACTTTAACTGTGTTTGGGCTCAGCTCCAGATTTGAGAACACGCCGCGAGGAGCATCACTGGCCTCAATATTTCACGCTCTTTAGTGAAAACCACAAGCACAAAATGTGCAACAGAGATGTGGAAACACATGAGCCGACATGGAGCCGGGTAGACACAGTTTCACGGAGAGAGTGGGGAGAGGACAGAGCTGGAGGGAGCAACACTTTGCCCTTCACTTCTTCTCTGACAGCTCCTCCACAGCTAAAAGCAAATCCACACACAACAATCTCCAGGGCAGAGACGCTGCTCCCTGAAATCAGAGATGAAAAGATCTGTCAAGGTTTTTTTTTTCCTTCTCTGCAGACGAGAGAAAACCTAAACCATTTGGAACCGACTGTTAGTCCATTAAGACACTCTGGTGTTAAGGCGAGACAAGCGATGTCTTCACATTTGTCGTGAAAACACCAGCGTGAGACGTGGCCTCACGGTTTATGAGGGTTCACAGAGAAAACACAAGCCTCCCAGGATTCAGGGTCTGCGTCTGCAGGTAGACTGGCGCTGCCGGTGTCAGTGTCAGTGGAGGGTGACAGGTGTGTGGTGTTTATCTCTGCTCTCGTGGTGACAGATAATCAGATTACCACAGTCCGGGCCCACTGTTTGGGTTTGGGAAGGGATTTAGAGCATCTTCCCCAATTTTTCCCACATTTTTCCTGCAGTGTCGTTTTACTATCGCCTCACATCTGCAACGGTTTGTTTGCATCATTTAGACTCAGGGTTTTTCAAACAAGAGTTTGTCCAAATCACTGCTTCCCAAACTTGGGGGTGCACCCCTTAGACGGTACATGACCCATATCGGTTTAGGGCAATTTTCAAAAACTTTCAGGACCAGTGGGAACTCTGCTCTGCTATGAAACGTGCTCACGGTGAGCAGAAGAAGAAAAAACACAAGGAACTGATTTAACGTGGACAACTCTTGGTAAATCATGGACTCAGACTAGATTTACAGAGAGTTAATGTAAGGAGCTATAACAGAGAGTGCACATTAAATATTAAATTCTTAGACATTGGGACTCATGGGAACCTTGGCTTGTAACTGGAGGGTTGCTGGTTTGAGTCCCCACCAGGTCAAGGTCAGGGGTACCCCTGAGCAAGGCACCAATTGCTCATTGTTAATCCTCACCACGATTTTAGCTCACATGGACACAAGAGCTGCCAGTCTCCTGCTGCCTCGTGTGGTTAGTTTGTGTCACTGAGGTAAATCTGAACAAAGGATTTCAAACACCGAAAATTCTAAAATAAGACATTTGAACTTAGTGATGGAGGCAGCAGTGGATCAACAACTCCTGTGAGCTGCAATGTTAAAATCGCTGGTTTTCTCTATGGGGTTTGGTGTGGAGGTTTGTGACGCACTAAAGTGGCATTGTGCCATCTTTAATATTAATCGATGTGTCCTATGACACTGGACAGGGTAAATAAATAAATAAAACCCAGGAAACATTTGTCTCGCTCAACAAAACTTTGTAACGACACAGAGCCTCAAACCATGTTTTCCCAATTTCACGACTCAAAGGAAGAAACATCCCAGGTGCATCATGTGTTCATGTCGCGATGTAATGAGGCCATGAAGATAAATCTAATAAATTAAGCTATAATAAAACACTCTGTCACAGACAAAATGAGTCTCACAAATCAGCAGCATGAGCCTCAACGTCCTCAACTGACCTCAGTCTGTGTATAAAAGTACTTTAAAAGATACTTTTCAAGTAAAAGTACAAGAATTAGTAGTAGTAGAAGTCACTGAAGTCAAAAACTAATAATATTACTCAAGTAAAAGTCTTGAAGTTTATGACATTTATTGTACTTAGGTAATTTTCTGATAAAAAATGTACTTAAGTTTAATTTAAGTAAAAGTATTTAAAAAAGGAGTAAGGATTGAGCCATGGTGGCTCAGTGGTAGGGTGAGTTGTCTGTCTGGAAAGTTGTGGGTTCAATTCCTGGCTCTGCTCGTCTACATGTGTCCTTGAGCAAAGACACTTAACCCCATGTTGCAGCTTGTGAATGGGTGAAAACTGTAGTGTAAAGCAGCTCATCAAGACTAGAAAAGCTCTATATAAATACAGACCATAATAACAACTCTTCTTCTGATTTTATTTGGGAGGAAATGTAGAGGAGAACTTGTACTTTGTTTTACTACACTGACAGACCATAATACTAAAATATGCTGCAAACATGAGTCGTGACTTTGTTACGTCGTGATAATCCCAATTCTGTGTGACTCGTTTCCTGTTCTTTAAACTTTTAACCGCAGTCTCTGCACTAATTCTTTCATTTGTTGTAAAAACAGACGCGAAACTCGAGTGAACCTGACTTTGACACTGAAACATTCAGAGCTGCAGGGCAGAAACTTCAGGCTCACACACACACACACACACCCGCATCCTCACAGCGAACACGACGACCTGCACACACACGTTCACCTCCAGCTTTCAGGCTCACGTTTCACCGCCGCCACAAACCCTGAACCTCCATCGGACACAAACATCACTTCCTCTGAGCGACGCGTCCGCGTGAGTAGAGCCGAGCATGAGACGTCACTCTCTGCACGGGACACGGTTTCAAACTCACCTCAGGAGGACGGTCATTGAATCCCAGCAAACATCTGTAAACATCTTGTTTTGCAAAACTTGCACGACGTCCACACCAAACCCCATGGAGAAAATCAGCGATTTTAACATCACAGTTCACAGAGTTGTTGATCCACTGCTGCCTTCATCACTAAATTCAAAGTTTTATATTTAATTTTCGGCATTTGAAATCCTTCGTTCAGATTTACCTCAGTGACACAAAGTGACCACATGAGGCAGCAGTAGACCAGCAGCTCCTGTGTCCCCGCAAGCTAAAATCGCATATTTTCTCTATGGGGTTTGGTGTGGGAGAGGAGTTTTTTTAACAAAGCAGTAAAACTTTACAGTTTAGCAGCAAAATAATGCAGCAGACATATTTTTAAGATAGTATAGACGTTATTGATGTGCCAATTTTATTACAGTTAATTATAAATGACTTTGTTAAATGACTAAGATGTGTTTTTGGACCTTTAATTAAAGTTTCGCCAGCTTCTCTCCATCTTTGTTTTGTGTAAATCAAAAATCCTTGTATAAATAGAGGCTGATAGTGAATGGTAGCTGTTGACATTCTTGCCTTTATTAATGTTTTTAATCACTGCCGATCAAATGTTTAGTTTTATTATTATTATTTATATATTATTTATTTATTTAAGATTTTTATTTTTATTTTTTTTCTTTCGAAAACCACGCGAACATTGAAAGAAGTTACTCCTCCACTTCCTGTGAGTGCTCGGCGACTATTGCAACACAGACAAGTTGGATCACGGATCCGTAAAAACTTGTAGCTGCTAATCCAGGAGCTGGCGGAGTTTAATAATGACAGGGAAGGAATGTGGTTTGATCTGAAAAGAGCCGAGAGCTGAGTGCAGGTCCTGCCAGGTCCTGCCAGGCCCGCTGGCACACACACACACACACACACACTTTAAATTGAAGAAGAAATCTTTTAACTTAACTCCTAAGTATTTTTCCGAGAATAACATTATTATATTATTATATATTATATCATTATAACATTATTTTATTTAAAATCACCCAAAAACGGGTGTAAATTCTCTGACAGGAAGTGGCTTTGTTTTGACAGGAAGTGGCCACTGTCATTACCCGATTTGTACGGGAAACTCAATTTGTTCTGCACGTGTGCAAAATATATTACAAAACATGTGGAAACTAAACTAAAAATGACATAAAAACAATATAAATGTTATTTTATTTTGAAGAGTTAACTGTGTTTTGTTTTATAAGAACAACTACAAGCTTCTTTTTCTAAAACTAGGCATTTATATAAAAAAAACAACTAGCAAACACACTCTTACTACTACCAGGACACATCGGTGCAGGACGGTAGACGGTGGTCGTGTAAAGGAATTAAAAAGGATTTTAACGCGAATGAAAACGATCTGTCACCCTGAGCCTTCTCCGACTTCTGCATTCATCCCATTTAACTCATTTCCTGGTTTTTGTGAGGCTATTACACAAGAACACAACGGACAGAAGAGAGGAGATGAAGCGTGATATCGCAGTAATTACAGCGAGCTGCTGCTGCTGCTGCAGAGTTCCACTATCAAAGGGTTTAATAAGAGCCAAGAACAACCTGAACCCTTTCTGTTAATTAAAAACGCACCTTTAATTCAACCAAACACTTGACAGAAAGCTGTGTCTCGTTAACCCGTCACTGCGCGTCCAAACGAATAATTAAAGGTTTCATAAAACAATGATTAAACATTTGCCATCATCACACTTGTAATAATGAATAAAACATTTAGAAAAAAAACAATAAATGACCCATAGGTCAGCTGCTAATGTAACTAGAGAAGGCAATTTCTCATGAAAGTGCAGTGGAGATTGCTGCCGTCTGCCCGAGCTGCAGCCAATCTTCAATCCTGGATTGAACCGGTATTTATGAGAAGATCCATCATTTCCCCGGACTCTTTATCAGACGTGTAATTTCCCTTCAACTCCTGAATGTCCACATGAATTCCTCTCAACCCACGCAGAGGCAACACAAGGACCCGACAACCAGGTCAGGACAAGCGCGCGATTTCCCGGTCCCCCAAAACACCAACAGAGCCTGAACACAGACCACACAGACAGCAGGTCCAACCATCAACCCACAGCACCCCACCCACAAGACCTCCAGCAGCCCTGAGGAAAAACAACCAACACACAACCCGGCACGCGAGCCATCCATACAATCTGAAGACCAGCAACAAAACCACCAAACGCCCCCAAGACCCATCCACACAAATCTGAAAGTTCTTCATCTGCTAAAAATCTGCTGAACATCAGATGTCCTCAAGCAAGCCGCATGGGTGGCCCATGGCCAAGTGGAAGGGGGACCTGGCTTGTAACCG
The DNA here is from genome assembly GCF_958295425.1 of Solea solea. Lineage (NCBI taxonomy): Eukaryota > Metazoa > Chordata > Actinopteri > Pleuronectiformes > Soleidae > Solea > Solea solea. The sequence goes on along the minus strand of NC_081147.1, from coordinate 1,860,836 downwards.
GAGGGTTGCCAGTATCGAGTCCCTACCAGGTCAAAGGGCTGGGGTACCCCTGAGCAAGGTATCCAACCCCCATCGCCCCCACTGCTCCTATGTAATATTTATGTGGGTCTCTGCTGGACATTCAGGAGGTGAAGAACCTGGCTAAGGAAGCACTGGTCAGGGAAATGGTAGAGGTTTGTTTATAGAGGTTAAAGAGAAGAGATGAGGTTGTTCTGAGTAGACTGGGAAGCAGAAGAAGGTAGCAATGTTACCTGAAAACTGGATAATGTCAGGCTTACATCGGTTTGTGCTCATGGGTTCATTCTAATCCCTTCTAATCCCATCAGTCTGTAGCTGCGAGGTTTCTGTTCAATCAGTCGTCACCATGTGAGTTCTTAATGATCTGGTGTCAGTTTGACACCGAGTAGACGACACATCTGCTCGACCACAACCACCGTTTTAAAGTTTTATTTCTTAATGTATTCTCATTCTGCGAGTTAGAAAACGAAGCCCATTGATTTGTATCGGACCATTAGCACATGACGGCGTGACATGGAGCCTCCGGAGAGTCTGAACTCAGGCGGCGACTGTCGATACTCAAGTGCAGATATGAAATAACGCAACGCAGCATTATTCATGGATTGATTTTCACAACATAATTAAGGCTGTGCATACTGGTTTACATTAGCAACAGAAAATGACTCCTTCTATTAAATTTGCAGGTTGACTCTCTTGTGGCTTTCACGGCATCTGCACACCTGAGCAATAATCACGCCGTTGATGTGTCACACCTGTCAGGTGGAGGTGGGATCATCTGGGTGCTTGAACACATTCAGGACCAAAATATGAGAGGAAAACAAGTGCAGAACCCGTTCAGTATTTAAATATTTCAGCTTTTGAAGCCAGTCAAGCGATTTCTACCAACATTTCTTACATTTGTTGTCCAAAAATCACCAAACACTATGTTTTTTTTAGCTTCATAAACAAAAACCTCGCAAAACGAGAATAGTGTCTGCCGTTTCACCACTAGATATCACTTATTTTAACAGTGAACTTTAACAAGTCATTAAGAGAAGAGAGCGCCTCCCAGTGGCGGCCAAGTACTTTAATTCTCAATCATAGCAAGTTTGGTTGCGATCAGACTTTCTATCTCTACGTTACAACGGTTTCAGGTTTTTTCATCAGAATTAGCCGCAACTTTGACGCCGCCTACCGCCCAAACCACATGACACCGAGTAAAGATTTTGGTAACTTTTAATCCTCATCATGTCCACAGTGACCTGAGCAAATTAGAAGTTGATCGCAATAAAGCATTGGGAGGAGTTCATCGGAATACCTCATGTGCGAAATGGGCACCAAAATCACCAAAAGTGTTGGGACTGTTTATTTTAAGTGTTCTAGGGGGCGCTGTGGAGCCATTTTGCCACGCACAGTCTTAGAACCCACATCAGACTCACACGTGAGTTATTCTGGACTTGTTTGTCAGTGTATGACCATCTGTCGGCTCTCAGGACCAATTTCTTTTTTGGTCATTTTTTGCAAATGTTCAGACTTCGCACTGTTGCCGTGGTAACGCCGTGATATTCACCACCAATTATCTACAAGGTCTTTTTAGTGATGACACAAATTCTGAAGTGGATGCGATAATTCCTGTGAGAGTAGCGTACAGAAATTTGAATATTTCCACATTGACGCCTGCAGGGCAGTTCCTTACATTTATAGGATGTGAGTGAAAACTCAATTATTTAAGAATATAAATATAATGTCAGTGGGGTTTCTCTATATGTGGAGAGCCACAGCTATAAAAACTCAGTGGGGAAACTCAGTTATAATGTGTACAGGTACAGTAGGGAGCTGTCAATCATCATAAACAGCAGCAGCAGCTACTGCAGCTGCAACATTTAACAGACCACCGGGAGAGAATTAACATTCCACGCTGGTGTTGAAAGGCTGACGTTTATAACCTGTGACATGAAGTGGAAGAACGTATTTAAATAAATAATAAATAAGTCTCACTCCACATGTGTGTGTGGGCTTCACGTCCAGGTACCAATTAAAATCCTGTCCGAGTCTCAGACTCCGCCCTCGTCTCCGAGCTCTTTGCTTACTTATTTCCTGCGTGGCTGTCGTTAGCAGTGGATGACTCTGACCTCTGACCTCTGTGAGACTGGCTCTGGGTCAGGGTTACAGTATTAATAGAGAGCAGTTTCTCCATTTTACAGCACGTTAATGTGACAGATTATTTTGTAAAATGTAGTAATCCTGGGAATTTAAAGGGATAGTTATTTAATTTTTTATTTTTTTTGGGTGTATGAGACACTACGCCTGTGTTCAGAACTAGAAAAACATGAAAACATAACTGCCAGTGATGATGCAAACAAAAGACGACAGAAAAAGGACAGTTTGTAAACCTCGCGCTCTCCCACACCAAACTCCATAGAGAAAATCAGGGTCATTTTGTGTCATTGAGGTGAATCTGAATGATTGATTTCAAAAGCCGAAGTCACAAAACAACACATGTGAACTCACTTATGGAAGCAGCAGTGGATGCTCAACTCCTGTGAGCTGTGATGTTAAAATCGTTGATGTTCTCTATGGGGTTTGGTGTGGGAGAGTGAGCGGTTAACAAAAGTCTTTCATTTTCAGGCAGAAAATGTTGTCCAATGACAAAAATAAAGTGGTAAATATATTCTTAAGATATCAAAAAACCCTGAATTAGCACTTAACCCATAACCCTGCAATCACCACCTGCAAAAGCGTCCACCTCTGAGTGTATTTTCAGATGATTATGTTAGGGTGAGGTCACGGCGGTGACCCCGGGGTCTGAAGGGTCGGGGGGGTCGGGGGGGTCAGACTCTCTCTCATCCAGAGCTTAATGTCGGGACACGGAGGCCTCTGACTGGAGGTCAGTGGTTAAACTGGGATGAGTTATGAGCACGAGTTCGCTCTGTGGTACGAAGGCCGTTAAACGCGTCAGGACGTGTTTTCTGAAGAGAACCAGAGAAAAAGATGCGTCTCTGTTCAAGGATCGCATTAAATCTTTAAATGAATTATCATATCAGCCATACTTGGAGGCCCAGAGAGAAACTATATATAATTATGCATATAAATATGTAGTTTTTGACACATTCATTTTGTAATTCCTTCCTAAATATACAAGAAAAGTCAAATGTAAATCACTTTTTCTGTATTAAGGGTGAGAATATATAAACTATTGATAATAAAAAAGCAGTATTTGCCACATTATTTCAGTAATTCCTTCCTAAATATACAAGAAAAGTCAAACACACACACACACACTCACTCACTCACTCAAACCCTCACTGTGGCATTGTGAGGTTTTTACTGCGCGGTGACAGTGGATTTTAGCGTCAGAGCTTCTGTTAAAGTTAAACACGCTCATAAAAACGAAATAAACTAAATAAAAAAGTCTGTGTGAAGCAAACGCTGACGTTTAAAGTGACGGTTATAAAAAAAACAGACGTCGTTTGTTTCAAGTTCACTTTAAAGGCTTTAAATGTGGAGAATTAAGGTTTTTTAAACTCTATATTTTACAATTTAAACCATAATAAAACACAAAGTTACACTGAGGTCTTTTCTTTCCCACAGGATTTTCTGCAGATGTAGATTAAGTCTGCTAACATTTTTCTTTTCTTTATTCATTTCATTAAATGTTTGGTGCATGTTCACATCAACTGTCCTCTAGGGGGCGCAACAACAAAATGTCAGTTCCATCTTTTTCAAAATGTGGGATGTCTCACTTTTAAACCCATCTCTGCGCCGTCGTCGTTGTGTCTTTATTTATCGTTCGTCGACAACAACCTCAAACTACTCCTAACTGAGTAATTGTGTAATATTTGTAGTCAGTTTCAATAACTAGTAACTAGTTAACTGTCAGTCTAACGAGCTCAAACGTCCTCAAACGTCCTCAAACGTCTTCAAGCGTCTTCAAACGTCTTCAAACGTCCAAATTCTGTTCAGTTTACAGTCGTTTCACGTTTAATCACAGAAACACTTGGTAAATCCAGCGTCAGAGTAGTTAGTGATTCATTTCTACGTCAGTTATGAATGGATGAATGGATGGATCCATCTGAAAGACAATTCGCCCTACCACTGATCCACCGTGGCTCAATCCAAACTCCTCACTTTGACTTCTAAAACTAAAATCAGAAAATGACTTTTGATACTTAAGTACAGTAAATGTCATAAACTTTAAGACTTTTACTTAAGTAATATTATAAAAAAAAAACATTACTTAAGGATCACTTTAAGGTACTTTTACAAAAGACTGTTATTTTGTGTTTTCTTTTAAACTGCTTTAGGTTTTTAAATGTACTTTCTCTCATCTCTCTGGAAACAAAGTCTATATTTCTTGCTTTGTTTTAAAGTTGAAAGTCAGATCTGCTCGTTTCTGAGTTTGTATTTTTATAATAATAAGAAGAAGTTACATTGTTGTGTCGTGAACGTTCATGAAGTCTAATGATTGAACTTTGTACGTTTTCCTGTTAACAAGTTTCAGCACGTTTATCTTCGTCCTTCGTCAGAAATGTTCTGAGGAAGGAGGAAGAAAAAAGTAAGAAGACAAAATACAAGAAGACAAAAAAACGAAGAACAGTTACAGTTCGACACCAGAGCCTCAGCCTCTCTGTGGTCAGAGGGGGTCAAAGGCCGTGTGAAGGGTTGAGTTTTGGGGGTGTCCTCACACTCACACACACACACACACACACACACAGTGTCACTCACTTCATCTGGGATTTCACTTCAGTTGGTGCAGTGTGACACTCATAGGTGTGTGTGTGTGTGTGTGTTGTCTTGTATTACAGAGGATTTTAATCCCATTTTTTCCGCTCCTAACAAACTTCAGTCTTTTATGGTGTTTTCATGTTTTATTTATTTACATTTCTTCATTCCACCTAATTGCAGGATTATAGTTAATCCATCACTCCTTTTGTCCGTTCAACTATTCCAGCTAAATCTATACATTGACCTAATCCACACAGATTATTCAATAGAGACCTTACTTTTGGGCAGAAACATGACTTGGCATGGTTGGGTTGATGTAACAGTTAATTTAAGTCGAAAACTTCTTTGGAACGGGAAAGTTTTGATTTTACCCTAACTGACAACTAATGAAAGCTAATGTTAGTGAATTTAATCTACATCGTCAGAAAATCCTAATCCATTTTTTATTTCAGTTATGCACCCAAAACAAAGAATAACTTTAATGTTAATATAACATTATAAAAATGGTGTTTCCGAGTTCAGATTCAGGTCGAACATTTATATTTTACACAATTCACGATGTTTGAGGATAAAAAAATATGCTCAAACGTCGTCTGAGGTCACTTCCTCGCATCGTCCTCTGAATCTGTAATCTGTAAACCCCTCTCATTTCCTGTTTCTCTTTACATGTTTTTTAAAACATGCGTTAACAAATTCCACAAATTTGTTTGGGGCACCTTAACTAATCCCCTGCGATCCATCTGTGGGCCGCAACCCAGTGTTTGGTAACGACTGGACTATACCAAAGTGTCAACAAGATTTTGGTAAAAAACTAATCTAGTGTTTGTAGTAATGTTGCGTTTATTCTAAATTCTCTTTAGCAAGATTTTTTAAACTAACAAAAACAACAACTTAAGTCTGCAATTTTCCAAATGTTTCAACTTTTTCTCGCGAGTTGGATTTTAATCTCACTTTTCCATCATTTTCTTTCCTCACTTCTTCACTCTCAGTCTCTTGAGGGTTCATTTCCACTTAACTACGCGAGGGTTATAAATCCATCTCTGCTTTTTACGGTGGGCAATCCCAATCCCAGAGTCCAGGAACATCCACACTTAATCTCAACATCTCCAAAAACAGCGGTGTGCTGCCGTGTCAGCCGCTAACATTTGGTCAGATTATTTAATCTGCACCGTGACTCCTGAAGCTTCTAAAAGAAAACGTGAGCGACCTCCACTCATTTTCAGGTCATGCGAGGGTTCAGCGGTTTTCCTTTCAGCACCCCAGGTTTTTGCTTTCCATTATGGAAAGTCACCTTTCACAGACTCCTCAAAGGTCAACTTAGCGTCCATCCATCACGGACGCCGCCGTCCGTGTCAGAGCTGACGTGGACGCCACTCAACGGTGGAGAAAAAGATGTTCTTTTCTCCGTCGTTCACACATATGACTACGTACAGTTCTGTTGTCACAGCTGAAGAAGAAGAAGAAGAAGAAGAAGAAGAAGAAGAAGAAGGAAAAAGACAAACACGATTGAGCAACAAACAAGGGTTTGCTGTGGATGAAAGAGAAGGAAGAAAGGGAGGGGACTCAAAGTCAAGATCTGACATGTGTCTCCACTGCTGGACTCTCCCAGGTCCAAAAATGCCCACTCAAACGAGCCAAAACATCATAAAAACACAGATTAAACAGATTATAGTGGAGAGATTCCGCTTCACCGGCTGCTTCTGCTTGACTTCCTTCACTCCAGGACCATGTTTAATGATAGTGTGATAGTAAATAGTGGCACAGTGCACAATAAACAGCAGCAGTGAGTGTCAATGAAGTGAATCATTGTGTGTATGTGTGTGTGTGTGAGAGAGAGAGAAAACACACACCTGAAGTGGATTTAGGCGACTCCTCCAGGAATAATCTGCCAGGAGCTTCTCGCTCAACGCTTTCAGGAACTTCTTAAAAAATCCTCTGACTGGACGTCGATGACAGCCGCCGGTGTAGTCCCATAGTGGCCTGGTGAGAAGTCCATGAAACTCTTACACACTCATACACACACACACACACACAGAGGAGTTGTAGGAGAGTGTGTGTGTTTCTAACTTCAACTTCAGCGCCTTCAGACGCTCTGAACCAAAGTGCTGCTGAGACACTTCAGCACTCCCTCAGGAGCCTCATCTCCACCCACTTCTCACACTGTCCCTCCTCTGATCCTCACACACACACACACACACACACACACACACACAAACACTCCATGTGCTCAGATTGCTCCCCCCTCATTCTCGCCTGTGGGCTCAAGCCTTTGGGCCTGAGCCAGGACTGTTCTTTTAATGTGTGTGTGTGTGTGGGTGACTCCATTTGGAACAGTTACCTGCAACAAGGTTTTGAGTTGAAAAAGCAAACAAAACAAAAACAAAAAAACCAAGAACTGTAAAAACTGTAGTACCTATGCCAGGCCTGTGTGTGGCGCTGCTTTATTTTTAAGTAAAGTTTCGAATGAAGAGTCACAGGAAATAAAATAAAAGTTAAACACAAAAGACAAAAAGAAACCAAACAAACTCCAAAAAGTCTGATTTAAAAGTCTAATTTTAGTCCGACTAAGACTATAGTTCTGTTTTCTTATTAACGTTGTGTAAACGCCAACGTTAGTTAGTGAGCTAGTCTTAGTCGGACTAACATACCTGGATAATGTGACTCATAGTCCGATTAATCCTGCATGTACACGCTTAGTCAGACTGGAGTCGGACTTGTTGCTCTGCACACGCAACAAGTCAAAATATGTCACTGTAATTACAATTGTTTGCTAATTTTTATGCAAAACAAGTTAAGAATTCGTAGGAAAACACAGAACTAAAAAGTCTCTTTCACAATAAAATTAGCTTCTATATCCGTTTATCTTTGAACTGAACTGAACTGAATATAAAAGGTACTAGCTTTGTACGTCTGGTCTGAGCTTTAATATTTCTGAGAAAAATAAGTCATAATTCTGAGATTTTTATGGAAAAAGACTTGTGAGAATTGTGAGATTAAAGTTAGAATTCTTAAGTTTTAAATAACACAAGTTTTCATAAATAGACCAAACATTTTATCAGGTGTTAGAGACACGGCTGTAAATTAGTTGACAAATTTAGTTCCTGAAACCAAACCCAAACTGTAATTAACGATTTCTGTTGCCTTTAGGCTTTTTAGAAAGACCACGTCGACACCATCAAATTTTATTTATTGTTATAAAAACAAAGTAAAATTGATAATTAAAATCCCTTAATTGCCCCTCAAACATTCCACTTTACTGTATGTTATTGTTTGACTTAAATATACTATGGCTTTTAAGTAATTAAGTAACAAGTGAAAGCAGGTTCGAGTGACTGAGCAGTTTGGGTGGAACCATGTGACAATAACTTGGTAATGGGCTCCTTCATCAGCAGTGAGGTAATTACCTGTGATGGTCTCTCTCTCTCTGCAGGCTTTGTCTTGTTGTTGTTGTGTAAACACCGTATAGAACCTGGATGCATGTGGCCCCTCTGAGTGTTGGCCCCGGGCCATGAATGTGGTTACAGAGAGTTCTGTGGACGACGGCGGCGGCGGCATCTGATCTGCCAACACACGACAGGAAAACACGACATTAAAAGTGATTCGTCCAAAAAAATCAGGCTACAAAAGTATATTAATAATTCATTATTAAAATGAGCATTTGAGTGCTCTGCTGCCCCCTACAGGTTCAAGAAAACATGATTGCAACCCATTTCCCATTTTTCTTTAGCATTATTTGTTCTGTCATATGCAGAGGACACTCACTTAATTCAGAGCCTGTGATTTGTTGGATCTGGAAAATATCTGTTGACATTAAATTGTAACTTAATGTCTATAATGTACATTACTTAATCTACTTAATGTCTATCATGTGCGTTCTATGTACAGGGTTTTTGAATTCTCAGATTACAGTTAGAATTCCTGTGGAAACAAAGGCAGAATTTTGAGATTAAAGCCAGAATTTGAATGAAAAAAATCAGAATTTGAATGAAAGAAATCAGAATTCTGAGATTAAAGTCTGAATTCATATGGAAAAAGACAGAATTCTGATATTATATTGGGATTTCGGAGAAAAAGGCAGAATTCTGAGATTAAAACTCTCAACGCTGAAGGAAAAGGTCAAGATTTTGAGATTAAAGTCAGATTATTCTAAATTGTGACTTTAATCTTAATCAAATTTTACTGTAAATTTAAAAACACACAGAAATGTACTGTAATAGTCATGAGCTGTTAAGTTAAATCCATTTGTAATAATTTGTAATAATTTGTCCATTTGTAATAATACTTCTCATAGTAAAACATCATTGTTATTATTTTGATTATTATTTTTGCACTGGCACATGTGAATCATGCAGATAATCACATACAGAGCTTTATTATATTAGGGTTAAAAATAAAAATAAAAAAATAAATTCCTATAAGAATTGAGATTCTTCTCATCCAGCGTTCAGAATTGATTTTTATTATAACAGAATAAAAAGAGCAGCTGGAAAATAATCTGCGTTCACAGCTGCGTTTTAGATTTAATGACATAATTAATATTAGTTTTGTATAAAAACAAAGGCGTCTGACGTCAGTGGATCAGTGACAGGAGCTGAACACGTGTTTAAATAAATAATCATTTATTCTGACTCCACTGAAGCAAAGAGACTATAAATTAATCCACAAATGTTTCACTTTCTCTTTGGATAACGATCGACCGGAGCTGCATTAGAGAATAGAAGAGATTTCTTCAATTTAGTGTCATTTTTTTGTTTTTTTTTCTTGTTTGTTTTTTTTCTTTCAAGCCAGAACAGAAGGTGAGCAGAGCTTCCCTGAGGCTCCGTGTTCAGAGTTTCCAGGCCAAGGTAGAGTGAGATTAGGATGCAGAGAAGAGAGGGAGACGACACATGGACCTGCAGAGAGAGGGAGAGAGGGAGAGAGAGGGAGAGAGGGGGGGGGGGGGGAATTGGTGAGGGAATAAATTGAAGGGAATACAAAAATTAAGATAAATGACAGATAATGAGGAAAAAAACGGTGTCGGGGAGGAAGGTGGTGATAGAGAGAATAAAGAATAAGACAACACGGAGGAAAAGAAATGAAACAATGAACGAGAAAGAAAGAAGCAGATTTTTTAATTAAAAGTCTGGATTGTTATGGAAAAAGATATCATTTTGAGATTAAAGTCTGAATTATTATGGAAAAAGAAAGAATTATGAGATTAACAGTCCAAATTCTCATGGAAAAAGAAAGACTTCTGAGATTAAAGTCAGATTTCTGAGAAAAAGGCAGAATTCCGAGATGAAAATTCCCACTGCTAAAGTAAAAGGCAAATATTTGAGATTTAAGTTGGAATGCTGAGAAAAAAATAACAGAATTCTATAATACAACTAGAAATTTCTGAGATTAAAAAAATGAAACATTTTACTTGGCAGAATTCTATTAACTCTGTTTCCTGACGTTACCGAGTTCGTTTTGCCACCAGCAGCGTCGCCCCCTGGTGGCCAACTGCTGCCTCTGGCCCACGTCCATGGCTTCACCTTTCGACCCACAAGACTGCGTCCATTTTTAAGCTGTATATCTTTAGTCTCCAACTCTTATTGGTCAAAATTTAAACCCATTTCCCAACTTTTTTTTTTTTTTAGCATCATTGTTCCTGTATATGCAGATGATACACACGTCTTTACACAGTACAGCAAAAAACTGCCTTTTCACTGCTGCACCACCAAAAACACATGCTAAAGGCTTAGCTGAAGAAGAAACTGTGATAGAAACAGCATTTTTTTTTTACGAGCTTATACCTTGAATGTACCAAAAAGATACGTTTTGTTTGTTGTTTGGACGTTTTTTTGGGGGGGTTTAAAAAGTCTGACATGGACCAAACAATGATTTACTGGCTAAACTCCAGCAAACTTACTCCAGAAAACACATCTTTAGCACTCACTCTTGCTCATGCATCACAAAAAAGTATAGTTGGAGATATCATAATAATGTTTAAATCAACATGAATTTAATCCATTACGGCTTTGGAAGATGCTAAGAGATGGTTGGAGAGGTGGAGGAGGTGGGAGTATACGAGGAAGAGGGTGATGGATGAATGTAGAGAGTAAAGGAGGAGGAGGAGGAGGGTGGAGGTCTGTTCCAGGAATAAACAGCAACAGAAGGCCGGCATGAAGCCACTGGCAGCAGGTGAACCTGAGTAAAGAGCAGAAGAGCCTGGAGGAAATGAAAAGCTCAAATCCACCTTACGTAACCCGCTGCTGTCTCACGCTGTTCGGTCCATACCACTCAACATTTACATTCATGGCGACGGGGGTCAGAATAACCAGCTGATGCTTCTGTCCTGAACCGTCCAAATGTCTCAGTTACTCACAAACACGCACGGACAAAAGTCTCTGATTACTGCGTCCACGGGCGTCTCCGTGTCCTCAAAAATTATTCTAGGTATAAGAATAAAGTATTTCTGAGAGAGGTAAAAATAACAATTAGCCTTAAAAGAGTTTGTCCACACCTGGTATTAACGTCTGTCCATCCAATCCATCTTCAACAATAATAATAATAATTATAACGTCCTCAGATCTGATCAGAAAAAAAAGAACAACATTCCTGAGCGGCATGCGCTCAATCTGTCCTCAGGACGGATTAGAGACCACCTCCTCATGCTCAGGTCCTCTGACCCGCCACAGTTCCAGATTTTTTATTCCCAGAGCCAAGTGGAAAGGGAGCTTGGCTCGTGACTGAAGAGTTGCCAGTTCAAGTCCCTGCCAGGTCAAGGCCTGGGGTTCCCCTGAGCAAGTTACCCAATCCCCAATGATCCCTCCCTTAACTAACAGAGCTCTTGTAGCTGAGATCATGAAACGTATAGCGCACTTATTAAAGACCTGTGACTTTAATAAGTCACCTGTGTTCAGTGACGACTTTGATGATGTTTGGATAAGAAATTACAGAAATATAACGTTTATTTTCTCGTGTTAAATTCAGTGAATCTGTAATTTGACTTTTTTTTAAAAACCTCAGGCAGATATTGAACGATTCCTGTTCTTGTGATGAGTCACAATGTAAATTTGTGATCTGTCCAAACCTGCACATGTTTCATATACAGGAGAGAAATCAGAGACATGACGGTTAAAGTAACAACTTTAGAATAAAGATTTAGTCTCAGATAATCTCTTCATCTGGAAACGATCAAATCATCTCACAGCAAACGTTTGAATGTACAGAAAACCTGAAGATCACTCACTCACTCAATCATTCCCTCACTCACTGCTCCAGTGAGGAATCTGAAACTATAATTTTATTAATTTATTACCCAGGCAAGAATTTTGCTGCCTCTAAATCATCTGCACCAACAAAACCTCAAAAATATTCACTATTTATATAATAAATCAGGCCTTTACATTTCTATACTGTAAAATTAAAGCTGTAGATTTTACTTTATTTAAATGAGAGAACTGGTTGCCTTGAAAAATGTTAGTAAATGTAAATGTAATATAATATAATACAGTTTTAAACCTTTTCTACTTAATAACTTTACTCAAGATGTAGTGGGATTAACTTTTATTTTATTTTATTTGAGATATAAATGTATTTTAAAGACGTGATTAAATATCAAACCTAATAAAAAATACTACACACATTTGCAGATGATCTTTTATTCTCTTGTCATCCTGAACCTTATTTTCTCCAGGTATTTTCCAAGTTTTCTCCAGGTTTTCTCCAGGTTTTCTCTAAGTTTTCTTCAGGTTTTCTCCAGGTTTTCTTTAAGTTTTCTCCAGGTTTACACCAGTTTTGTCCAGGTTTACACCAGTTTTGTCCAGGTTTACACCAGTTTTGTCCAGGTTTTCTTCAGGTTTTCTTCAGGTTTTCACCAGTTTTCATCAGGTTTTCTCCAGGTTCTCCTCTTTCTGGCAGATGAAGACATAGGTGAGGGCTCTGGACATTTTTGACATTTTCGAGCGCCCTCACCTACCAGCGCCCTCATCCACGCATTCTCAGACGTGTGTGACAGCGTTGCTTTACACAGGAATTTGTTTTTGCTGCCTGTTGCTCCATCAATCAGAGCTGAAACCAGATTAAATTACACGAGGAGGAAGTTATGATTTCCTCGGTTAGAATGTACAGCTTTTTGACACTGTAGGGTCATTTTAACACAAGATAACACACGTGATTTCAGCTTCTGAAGTTGGAGAATTATAGCTTGAAATGACTCAGCAAAAACAAGTTTAAACCTTATAAATATCGGTATCGTTTCATCCCTAATAAATATAATTTTAATAGTTGAAATGAGTCATTACTTTTTACTACACCATTTGAAATCGTTAACTCGTGCACGATTGATCAAGATCATACAAGTATCATTCCTGAGATGATTCAATGTTCCATCAATCATTTCCAGAGAGTGAGTTCTTCAGTTCTACAGTGTGGGTGGATTTTTTTTTTCCTCCTTTTTTGTTCACAGGAAGAATCTCCAGGACCTGAAGTCAGTGATTGGTCTGCACTGACCCATCGTCATGATTCATAAATTGAGTCACACCTTCTCTGACCTCACGTCCACCTGGAAGTCATTGCGTGTTTGTGTTTTATGGCTGAAGGTCTTCAGGGGACGCACATGAATATTTACTACACATGACCATTCATCACCTGTAATGTAAATGTACTTATATGGCAGCTTCTTTTTTTTTTTTAAATGTGAGGTTAAAGTCGAATATGACAACGTGAAACTGACGCCTGAAGAGAAACGAGGTGAAGAATTATTTAAGGCCTGTGCATGACAGAGTTCCTGTTATTATTATTTATTTGATTTCTAAATAGTTGGTCACATTTTTGAAGGAGATTAACATGCATAAAAAAATACAAAAATGACATGAATGTGAGGTGTCCATGTTCGGGCCCATGCGGAGCCCCCAAATCATAACATAAAAGGAAAAGTCGATTTCGTAAACCGTTTCAGATTTTACAAATCCATGTTTCAGGATCAGCAAATCTTATTAAACTCGACACAAGTATTCAGAACATCCTTCTAATCTATGCCACACTTGGACCTGCAGGCATGGCACGCAGGCGCTATAGCGCCCCCTCATGTTGGGTAGCTTTAATTCCTTTTATAATATAGTTAGTTGTAGAATTTTGCTCTAATTTCACTCACTAATTATTTTATCATTCAGGCCCAAAGACTGTTTGTAAAAACATGGAAGTAATCTTCTGGGTACTGAGGCCAAACAGGAAGTGGGGATATATTGAATATCCATTAGAGGGCGATTTTACTGGTTACAAGGATTAAGTTACACATGAACGTTTGCTGAGTCTATTAAGAAGAAGAACTAATCCAGATCACTCTCCCACACCAAATCCCATAGAGAAAACCAGCATTTTTAGCTTGCAGGGAAACAGGAGCTGCTGGTCTACTGCTGCCCCGTGTGGTCAGTTTGTGTCACTTCCTTAAACCAAACAAAGAATTCAAACACAGGAAAATCAGAAACAACACATGTGAACTTACTGGTGAAGGCAGCAGTGGATCAACAACTCCTGTGAGCTATGAAAATGTAAAATCGTTGATTTTCTCTATGGGATTTGGTGCAAGGGAGTGAGTGAGTGAGTGATTTACAAAGCGACTCAAACTTAGTTTTTTTCTAAAGCAGATAAAGCAGTGAACACATTCTTTGTAGACTTAAGACTACTGAGAAAAATGTGAGCTTCACAGCTGTGATAAATCTCAGTGAAGCTGAGAGGACGGTGAAGATTCAGGTGATAATTTTGAGGGATTATGAGAAAATGATGTGTTGTTTTTTTTTCTCCACATTTGGTATTTTACACATTCTTGTTATAAATATATGAATTGGAGCTCATTTAAATTTCAGTTTATGTCACTCTGATAATCCCTAATCCTGATTACACCATATAAACTGTTCTATTTTGCTCATTTACTATGTGTGCTACTGTAACTCTGCAAACATCCATCTCCTCTCACCTCAGGCTAATCTGTAACTAATAACAAGGTCATCTGTTGATTTGTGAAGTCATGAGAGACGATGGAAAAAAGGAGGTAAAAAGGCTAAATTCTGTGGAATGACAGGAATGACAGGCAGCGTGATTTATACTGCAGCCTCACTGCAGAGCAGGTACGGGGTCATCGTCTGCTCAGCTGCGTCCTCTTCACGTTTCCCCCCCGCGCTACCACTGATCGACAGCCAGCGAGAGGAGAAACTGTCGCCACGTGTCGAGCGAAACCGTCTGCAAGGTGCAGTAAATGTTCTGATGCTGCAGGGACGTGAATTGTCCTCAGTTTAGCGTCCTCCTCAGGTGTCAACGTGTCCATCAACAGGTTCACGTCCTCGCTCTGTCCTGATATAGGAGATGCGGAATTCAGGGGTCGGCGGGTCAGCAGGGTAAGGTTGAGGGAAGTAAATAAGGACATGACTTAACGCTCTGTGCGAAAAAAAATTAGAATACAAGTGGTAAAAAAAGAAGTTTCTACAAACGTTTTAGAAATTATGCTGGAATTTGTACCGCAGCTAAAAATAAGGAAGATATTAAAGAATCCAATCCAGTTTTATTTTTAAAAAAAAAAAAAAAAAAAAACAGCATTTTAATAAAGAATTAAAACACAAATAATATAAAAGAAAAACAAAAAAAAAAGCTAAAAACAATAAACAATTAAAAAATAAGGACTAAAAATTAGTTAAGACGAGTTTCAAAAGCAGATTAAGTGTTTTGGGGACAAAGACTTCAGACTTTAATCTCAGAATTCATGCTGTTTTATTTATATATTTTTTTCTAATACTCTTCTGTAAAGATCTTAGATAAAAGTCACAAATGCCAAAAACCAGACTACAGGTTATTTGAGCTTAAAAACCACTGCTCTAGTTCCTTCAAAAGGGAGGAATATTTCTGGGGGTCCTTGAATGCATCTTGTTAGCTTCTCCTCGTACCTCAACATTATACTGTGAAACCTGCATGATAAGGGACCGAGCACAAACTTTGCAATTTCTACTGGACACATCACAGGCAAAAAGTTATCAAAAGGTTTTGCGGATTCAAAAGGGGCGTGGCCACGGCAACCATCAGAAGTTTAGCCAATTTCGACCATTTGCCACAAAACAGCAAGTGCCCTAGGGCTGGGTATCAATCAAACATTTTCGATACCGGTACCAATACCGATACCTTCATTTCCATACTGGTTCCTGATTGATACTTTTTTCGATACCAGTTTTATAATATCCTTTCTAAAAAAGAAATTTACACTACACATTATGGAAAAAAATCCATCCTTAGTTTTTATTTTACAGTTTTGGCATTTTTACACTCAATGCATTTTTTTTTAAGCCGTCAGTACTCTGTACTCGTCATGGATGAAGCAGAGTCGGATAGTGATTTTAAATCAGGCCGCTCTGGCTCTGTAACGTCCACAGTAGAGCTGTGGTTGAGAGGAGGTGGATGTCTGCGCTGCGCTCTTCTTACATTCAAATACTGAGCAACTCAAAGGTATCGAAACTTAGGATCAAAAAACAAGGCATGCTTCGATACCCGTTAGTATTGAAGCATTTCGGTCGGTGCCATAAAAGAAACGAAGTTCGATACCCAGCCCTAAAGTGCCCTCTTACTTACTCATTTTTGAGGGGGGCCGCGAGGGCCCTTTGATGACTGTGCACAGACCTAGTTTACATTATCTCTCATGCACTGGAGTAACTATTTTATTTTAGCATCAATATTCAGGCATAAAACTTACAAAAAGTTTATGTTTACTGCAGCAACTCATGCACAAATTCCTTCATATTTTAGTTCCTGCGACGCATCAACTGTTAAAAAAAACCCTCACAGAGATGCTGCTCGATAAGAACCATATAAACAACGGTGTACCACGATATTCACGCCATGTGAACTCAGCCTCTGTCATGATGCCGCCTCCAGATTCGGTCACTGCACAAATAAACTACGTTTAAACAAAAACAAAAATGCAACGATAAACAGAAAAGTCGTTTATTTTGGCAGATTCACGTGAAATATATATTCAAGACCCCTCAGGATTAGACGCTAATAAAACTTTACTGCTCTGAATTGAATGAATGAATGAATGAATGAATGAAGGAATGAAGGAATGAAGGAATGAATGAATAGATGCTGTCTCGTGTTTCTCTCACCTCCCCCGCTTCTCCCTGAAGGCTGGGAAGTAATAACCCCTATTGGGGAAGCTTTGATTTACAGTGTTTGCCCCCCTCACACTTAACGCCTGCCCCAGCTTGCTGATAACCAGCTTTCAGGCAGCAGCAGGCCGAGGAGATCGTCTTCTCCTGACAGGAAGAGGAAGAGAGTCACCACTAAAGGAACTGCTTTAGTACAAGTTCCACCAACGTCTCTGTTAATTTAAAGGAACGTCCGTCTGTTCAACACATCACTGTCCAAGGCGGAGTCAAGTAAGTGGTTCTTTACTTCACAGGAGAGTGTGGAGAAAAGAACATTTAACGTAGCCACACCCCCAGAGTGACGTTCCTGAAAAGAAAGAAAACACAGTGTTGTGGTTGTAGCCATTGTAGCACGACTACACGTTAGCTTCTCCCGTTAACCCGAGTTACTACACAACAATTACACAGTGATTGACAAGACGTCACTTGTATTTGGAGAAAGCCAGATTGTCCCTACTCTAATAGCAGACAGTGTGTACGTGTGCGGCGATGCTGTGAGAGGAGAGTGACAGTGAGCGAGTGACTTTTACGAGTGTCAGTGAATGCATCACAGTCACAGCGGTGACGAGAGAGAGAGAGAGCAGGTGACGCTGTTCTGACAACACAGTGCTCAGTTTTTAGGGTCAAACTTAAAGTGTCCTCACAGTCTTGTACCAAAACCTACGTCCTTATCTGGACATCCTATCCCCCCCAATATTTCTCTGTCCAACTTTGCGTCCCTTTAGCTTTAGCGAACGACATCGCGTTACACTTTGTCAGTTCAGTTCCACACTAACATGAGCATCTTCTGACTTGCCCTGCCCATGACGAGCGGCTTGCCATGTACCCAAATCAGACAAAAGCCGTTGAGACTCTTCTTAAAATAGCTCATAGGTGAGTTTCATCATAAAGTCTAGACTAGCTAGCTAGAATAGGCCTGGTCTAAGAGTTACGGTAACAGGAATGTTGACCTCAACATTGAGGTCAACATTCCAAGATTTATAAGTGAAATACAGTGCAGAAACTCTGAACTCTGGGTAAATTGTGGAGCAAACAAGCAAGAGCAGCTAATAAAACAATTTCAAAGACTTCTGGTGTCTCCATATTAGCAAAACCACACATGGCTAACCAGGTCAAACTAACACATTTCATATTTTTTAAAAGTACTGAATGTTCTTTGCAGAGTGAACGAGGTTCAAGAATTCATTCACTCAACTGTGCAAAGACACACATATATATATATATACATATATAAATATAGACACATATTCTATATGCACTTACAGAGAAATGGATGTCCTCTCTTCTGACATTAGCATACAAATGTACATGTATGTGTTGTTGACACGTGTGTGCGGCTGTAATCATCCTCGCAGCACAGCGATGACGCCTGAATAACAAACACATTGATATTTACAGGTCATCTGTGGGATCCGGTTTGTTCCGGCGCGACGCGGGGACATTTCTGACATGATTGTTTTTCACGGTGGTTTCAGAAAGAAGACATGGTGTACCTGCATGAATGCCAAGTGCATGCTTTCACACGGAGGCGATCTCTTTGATGCTCCTCGTGCTGTTGTTGGTGAGTGAGTGAAAAAAGAACTCTTACACCATTGATTTGTTTTTTTAAACATTACAATTGGAGAACAATCACCTGCGGCTCCTCTTAACGCGCCGATGACACACTGCTATTATCAGTATGAGACGAACACTACAAACTCCAGTGAACTTGCAAAGACTTGAATAAAACCCTGTTCCACACGGGAAGCACAAACCAGATCAGGGGTCTACAACCTGCAGCTCTAGGACCACATGTGGCTCTTCAGCCTCTCTGCAGTGGCTCCTTGTAGCTTAAAAAAAAAAAGAGCTGAAACAAATACTCAATTAATCGTCTACTAAATTAATCGTCAACTATTTTGATGATTCAGTTTGAAGCTTTTTTCAAACAAGACATTCGAGAACATCATAATTTCCAAGTTTGACAAACACAGGTCAACGTGTTTTAATGTTTCTGAAATGTTTTGGACCTGAAAACATGAAAGCATGAAAACAAATCGACAGATCGATGATTAAAATAATCGTAAGTTGCAGCTTTAATCACATCCTTCGTCTGCGTCAAATGCGATTTAAAAACCTCCCCGAAATGAAGTCATGTGGACGTCAAGCGAGTGCTTATTTGGATCCACATACGTATGCCAGCAGGTTTTCTGTTGTATTTATTTCAACGTGGGTCAGATTTTTAACAGTTTTGTTTGTAGTTCTAAGATTTCTCAAATGCAACAAACTTTAGTTCTTATATTTTATATATAAAACTTTATACAAGATGTTATCTTCATTTTGTGGCTCCAGATTAATTATATTTGGGTGGAAAATCATGTAGTTCAACAAGACTTCAGAATATAAACAGACATGGAGGTGGACTGTCGGAAAAGTTTCCTGGTCAACTCGCTCTCATTGGTTTGTGAGGTTCTGGCCACGCCCCCAAATCACTGTTCATGTGTAATTCATATGATTTGAATGATTTCTTAAAATCGTGTCTGTTAACTACGGCGGCCTGGAAGTGCAGACCATTTTTTACAAAACATGAGATACCAAATCTCACCACAATGGCTCCACAGCGCCCCCTAAAAAGTTAATTTTCATTTTCATTTGTGGTCTACATACTCTGTTTATGTTTTGGTTTGGTGTATTTGGGTTTGTCGCTCCACCCAGTAGCACATGAACACATGAAGTGTTCGTCAACCCATCAATCAATCAATCACTCCCTTCAAATTCTCCAGCAAAAACAAGTTTCCGAGCACGGAAAACAGAGTTCTTTAAGAGTGAACACAACAAACAGCCTCTTGTTTGTGACTCATGTTTGTTCCTGAAGGCTGTCGTGACCTTCAGCAGACAGATGTTCAGTCTTGTTCCTCCGCAGGTTCCTCAGTTTCACTCCCGACATTTGCTTTCCGGCTTCAGACAAAGACTCTCTTTCAGGTGTTACCGTGTCCTCGCCTCGGCCTTGTGCTCCGACACGACACGAGAAAAACCCTCGCGTTCTGACTCTGATATCACTGATAACGAAATGTTGCAAAACAATCTCAGGTCGACTCATTGGTTTCCAACTTTTATCCCGTGATGGTAAATTTAGACACAATATCACGTGACTAAATGTGTCCACATCAAAGCAGAAGTGTTTTAGTTTGAATCATCATTTTCTGACCTCAAACTGTGGCGAAAACTGAGAAATGGTCAAACATTTCCTGGCACGAAGTGCGAGGAACCTACTGTTGAGATTATTATTTTTCTCTGACTTTGCGCTCATTTTTGAGGGGGTTAATGTGCATAAAGACCCTTGAAATTTGGCATGGAGGTCGGGTCGGCAAAAATTGCAATACTGGCATGGAACACAAACCAGTTGGTAAACCCAGGGCTCTATAGCGTCCCCAGAAGTCGGGTCAAAATTGCGTTAAATGCTAAATTTGGGATTTCGTGTCCAGGACGCACATAGTTGTTCCGATTTTAACCAGACTTGGTAAACTTGTTGCCAAATTACTATTACTATTGCAACAACACATCATCAGTAGGGTAAAACTAACCTGTCTCACGACGGTCTAAACCCAGCCAAGTTGTTGTCCATTAGCTCCGCCTACCCAGAAAATGTTTCCTTTGTGGAAAAACAAAAATGGCTACACATTTGAACGAGCTCGTCCTAGCATGTTTTTGTTAGCCGTGGCCTCAGTGCTCTGGCAAAGTTTCCGTTAAAATGGCAGGAAAACGACTTTAAAATTACACTTTTTGAAAGCTTTAACGTGTACAGAACTACATGGAAGCGTTTGTGTGTATACAGCAGCAGAGCAAGGGCGGGTGGAGACAAGACGGAACTGAGAGAATTCACTCACATCAAGTGTTTGCCATTGTCTCACTTTATGAACCCAATGTTAGTGTTGATTCTTTTTATCTCAATGTAAAAAAACAAATCACTTCCTGCGTTTCAACTTGATTTTCACACACACACACACACACACAAACACACACAAACAGTGGACCATGTGTGTGTGTTCAGGGCAACAACAGCAGCCGTGAGTCATGAAAATGTATATCATGAAATCAATGGGGACTTAACCAAAACCAGCAGGAGCAGCAGGACAGGAAAGAGGACGGGAGGAGGAAAAGGGGGAGAAACAAGGAAACATGCAGAGAAGTGCATCTGTCCCAGATAACATCTTTGAGGTCATGGTCAAATGACTGCAGGAGAACCAGAGTTTTTTTTTTATTTAAATATTAATTTAAAATCAATGTACATTATTGTGTCTGGATCTTCACGCTGTAGATTTAGTCCCTGACCGTTAACCTAAAACTGAGTCTAATCCTAAAACCAGGTCTTAAACCTGAAAATAAGCCCTTTAAAGACAAAATGTTGTCTCTTTTTCAATCTAAATTTGTCATTGCAGCCTGTATACACACACACACACACACACACACTGGACGATCTTGTACCTCCTGCTTCATCACCATCTGTTTCACTATAATATGACACACGCACACACATTTTAATGTCATGTAATTTCCTTCATATTTAACAGTTAAACAGTAAAAAATACAATTAAAAATTACAACTTTATTCTCATAATTTTTAATTTTTTTCTCATAATATCACAACTTTTGTCTCATAATAACAATTTTGTCTGTGCTTTAGCTTGGCCCTAAAACTCGGTCATAGGAGTAATCAATAACCCCCCCCCCATCATATTCATCTAAGGGCCGTGCAGAGGCTAGGGCCGGCCATGCTGGAGTCCACACTGACAGCCCCTGTTCTCACACGTGTAAGACATCCAGAAACAGAAGAAATCTGTCAAAACACGACCAGTTTCAGTTCATCACAGGTGAAGAAATGTGGTTTTTCTCCACACCTGCGGTTTTATCTGTCGTTACGTCAGATGTTGGGAGGATGAGGCCGCCTGCAGCTCCACACGCTGGATTACATAAACATGGGTTAGTGATCAAAAGTAACCATAAACCAGCCGAGTGATGAGTAAGAGCGTAAATTCCGATTGGAGCGATCATCACCGTCGCCGTCGTCGTATCATTGTTCACATTCACAGTCTCATCACTCAGCAGGGGCTGATTAAATAATGTGAGGGCTGCAGGCAAACGACCACACACTGACTATCAGTGCAGGATTAGAACAAGGTTCACAGGTGTTCCTAATAAAGAGGAGAGCCAGGTTATGCTGCCTTCCATTTACATCGGAAGTGTGAAAGTAAAACGTGTATTTAAATTAAATTAATTTAATTTAATTTAATTTAATTTAATTTAATTTAATTTAATTTAATTTAATTTAATAAGAATTACAAATGTAAGCTATGTTTATTGGAATGACTATTAACACTAAAAATAACATAATGAATAAATAAATAAAAAATATGACTGTTCCACGTCTTTATCTCACTGGTAAACAGACTTTTCCAACAGGAAACTGAAGTTCGAAAACCGCTCACTCTCCCACACTAAACCCCAAAGTGAAAATCAGCATTTTTAGCTCACTGGGACACAGGAGCTGCTGGTCTACTGCTGCCTCATGTGGTCACTTTGTGTCACTGAGGTAAATATAAACAAAGAACTTTTAATGCCAAATTCCAAAAATAAGACATTTGAACTTAGTGATGGAGGCAGCAGTGGATCAACAACTCTTGTGTGCTGTAATGTCAAATTGTGTAGGTGATTTACAAATAAGATGTAAGATAACTTAATTGTTATTTTATATGTATAACACAAAATTAAATACACTAGTTAAAATGTTACATGGTTTAAAAATAATAAAAACTATATCTGAACGAGATACACAAGAATGTAGAAAGTGATACTTTTAGAGTAAAAGTATGTTTCCAGAAAATGATTTTGGTAGAAGTTGAAGTCACTTTTTTTATAATATTACTTAAGTAAATGTCTGTAAGACTTTTGATACTAAATAAGCATCAAACGTCATTTTCTAGGGCGAGTTGTCTTTCAACTGGAAGGTTGTGGGTTCAATTCCTGGCTCTGCTCGTCTACATGTGTCCTTGAGCAAAGACACTTAACCCCATGTTGCAGCGTGTGAATGGGTGAAAACTGTAGTGTAAGCAGCTCATCAAGACTAGAAAAGCTCTATATACTGTAAATACAGACCATAATACCAACTCTTCTTCTTCTGATTTTATTTGGTGGTAACGAGTAACAAAGATAGTTAAAGATGGAGTAAAAGTAAAAGATGCAAGAAACATAAATATCAAAAGTAAAGTACACATATGTGAATTTTGTAGTTACAAAAAAGTATTTGTACTTTTTACAACACTGCAATGGAAGTGCATTATCTTTTATGAACTTAGTCCTTTCACTATATTTCACTGTCATGATGGTATTTTGGATAAATAATAAATGACTACTCCTTTCAGTGAAAGAAAGAAAACAAACAAACACACGAAACTATCCACTTGTGTGATTGAAAGAATGTGATTGAGCTAAAGAGTCGCCCGCATCGCTGATGTCAGAGAAAACGCTTTGTTTGTTGTGATTCTGGAAGAACTTCAAACATTTGCTTCACACTAAAAAAATATATATTTTACCCTGTTCACTAATTTATCACCATGAAATCATGTTACGACCAGTTCCTCTGTTCATTTATTCAGTTTCTCTCTCTCTCACACACACACACACGTGTCTTTCAACAACCTGACACATCATCATTGTAGCGTCACTTTTTTTAAAGTTTCATGATGTGATGTCAGAATTATTTTACTTCTTACCATCTTTTGTGGTGGCTTTAATTTAACCGTTATGTTAAAACCTGTCCTACAAATCATTTATAGTTGGATTAGGTTAGATTGAATCATATTAATCCCAAATGACATACAAAAATGTTATAAAGCATTTAAAATTCCAACTTTCTGGATCTGTAAAGAACTTGTATAGAACATAAACAAGACAAAATTCATCCTGTCGCTGAGATATACACATCTGAACTTGTTCAATGGGAACAAACCATGTTACATTTACAATCCCACCAAATCCATAATCCGTAATCTGGATTAAATTTAGTCTAATGGTAGAGTGTGTGATCCTGCATACATGTACCAAATTCCGTTCAAATCCGATGAGTTTTGACAGAGATATGACTTTTCTTTTTTACATTTCTGCCCATTTCTTATAAATGGGCATTTCTTGAAAATGTCATGATTTTTGTGACGTCATAGGTGGGCGGATTCTTACCAAAATTTAATGAGAGCATACTTGAGTGATCACCTACCCATCACATAAAATTTGGACTGAGCCGACAAAAATTGACAAAGTACAAAAAATACAAATACAACAAGAAGAGAAAGTTTGCTTACAATGTAAAAAGTTAAATTAATGAAAACTAAAATTAGCAAGTAAATGTGGTCAATTTAAAACTTAATTTGTTATCAACTGAAACAATATTCCTAAATTTGTCAACCCTTTTCTTTTTTTTGTAGTTTTGACAGCTTTATCAAATTCTGTTTTCTTTAATTAGTGTTTAAATGTGCCAATAATTATCCAAAGACTATTCAAAGAGCGTAATAAATAACTAACTAACTGACTAACTGTAAAATACTGCATTGTCACTCTATGTTTAGATAATCTGCTTTTCAACAAAATCAAATCAATTAATTTTAATTGCAGTAGAAAAAAGCTAGCAAGAGAAATAACATTTAAAAAATAATCTTTGAAATTAAAAAGATTTTCTTTAAATGGTTTCTTTAAAGTACAACTGAATTAAATGACAACTCACTTTTTAAAATATATTATCCTTTAGATACTGTAGATGAAAAATAGATTTTATTCGATGAGCCCCTTTTTTCTGTCTAAAATCTGTTTTTCTTGTCACGCTTTGCAGCAATTATTTAACTGTTCATTTTACAGTGGAAAATCACATAAGAATAGGGATCAGCACGTCTGTATTGCAACAAGCAAAATCCCTAATTAAGTTTTTTCTAAGAACAAATCATCAGCTTTTCTCTGGACATGTTGGTTCTGATCCCTGCAGCTCAGACAATAATGGACAGCAGTGATGTGATGTGATGTGATGTGATGTGCTTTTGGCAGCGCAGGTCTTTACAGGCGTGACCAGGTTTGTTCAAACCTGTTCAGTTATGGGAGCTGTCTGTATGACACGATGAAAGAAAGTGATTTGAACACACGCTCCGGCCTTGATCTTCCCTCAGTTCCCTCGGCCCTGTTTCCATCTGTATCAACACAAATCGCTCATTCTTCTGTTTTTCTTCCTCCTTCAACTGTTTTCATTACAAACATTAAAATCATGTTTGCACTTTCCTCTAATGTAGCAATATTTTATGTCTGATTCACAACACAAAACAATTGAGGTGAACAGAATTTACTCTTGCTCACACCATTAAATAATACACTTTTTTTTAAAAGTGCTTGTATGCGGCACAGAGGCTGGCTTGATAGCTGGATAGTGCGGTGGCTCGACTGCAAGACAGAAAGACAGCTGGATAGCTATTTTTAAAAAGGAGATAGCTAGAGTGCTAGATAGCAAGATAAAATGAGCGCTAGCTAAAGAGCTACACACAGCTAGCAAGTATATAGAGAACTAGCTAGAAAGCTATCTCGAAAGCTAGACAGACAGCTACATAGCTGGAAAGAAAGACAGCTAGCTAGAGTGCTAGAGGGTAAGATAGAATGAGTGCTATCTAGAGAACTAGCTGAAGAGCTACATAGGCAGACAGAATGTGGGCTAGCTAGAGAGCTAGATAGTATGAAAGCTAGTAGGAGTGCTAGATAGAAAAAGAGAGCTAGCTAAAGAGCTACATATAGTAGGTAGATCGATAGAAAGCTAGCTAGTTAGATAGCAAGACAGAATGAGAACGAGCTAGTGAACTAGCTTGAATTAAAGATACATGGAAACAAGGAAAGATAGCTAGCTACATAGGTAGATTTATAGAAAGCTATCTACAGTGCCATAGCAAGATAATAGCAGTGAAGTAAAAATATAAATAAACACAAATGTGTTTTAAAGCAGCAAGTTAAGAATCAAGAATATGTACAAACTTTGTGTTTGTGTGTTTTATTTTCCATGTTTAACTTTGACCAAGGAACCACAAAATGCTCACCTAATAAAATCGCATCAGATTTTGTAAAACTGCTGACTCACCCACACCAAAGTCCATAGAGAAAAATCAGTGATTTGAGCTCATAGAGACACGGCAGCTGCTGGTTTACTGCTGCCAGTTTGTGTCACTAAGGTAAATCCAGACTTGGATTTTCTAACACAGAATTCACAAAATAAGACATTTAAATTTACTGATGGACACAACAATGGTTCAACAAACTCCTGTGTGCTGTGATGCAAAATGAATGATTTTCTCTATGGAATTCAGTGCAGGGAGAGAGTTCTAGAGTCACTGCCTAAAACAAAACCCGATCCGTCCTTTTAAAAACGTGTAACTCGTCCGTTCACATATGGTAAAAATCTTCCGCTGTATAAACGTCGGCAGGTTTAATAGGAGACTTGGAAAATCCCTTTATTGGAGACACTGTGGTTTGTATCAGCCACAGCTGACATTGCACAACATTTTTATAAAGCGGATATTCACTTCTCAGTGTGTCGGACAAGAAATAACTTGTATAACGATGTCGAGTGACAGCGGCTTGGATTTTGTTGTTTTTAATCGTAACAGAATCTTTTGCAGTCGGCAATAAACTGTTTAACTGTGACAAAGGTCGATTGTTTTACCTCTTGGTGTCTGAATAATAGCATTTTTCAGTCTTATACTGAAATTGCTACTCAGCAGAAGAAGCAGAAGCAGATTTCTACGTCTCCTCCTCTCTGTGTTCAGTGGTTTTTTTGTTTGGGTGAAAATATAAAAATGCTTCTCTCTGCACAACAACAATCACGTCTCGTCTTCAAGGACGGACCGTGATTGAGGACACGCAGCTTTAAAAGATGTACAGATGTGTAAATGTGTGGCAAATTCAGTTTTGTTCCACTTTCACAGACTCAGAAGAGACTTCTTCTCCTTCTTCTGCGTTATCTTCACACATTTCCACGGTTTCCTCGTCATAAAAGGAACAAAAAACTCAACTCAATTCCAAGTGCAGACCACAAAGGCTGCAGAACGACACCCTCTCTTTTTCAATCAACACTTTTACTCAATTAATCTGCTTTTAAAAGCTCTTTCTGCACTTTGAACACACACACACACACACACACACACAGTGACAGAGATTACACTCTCACTCTGTCATTAACACAGCTCATATTCACCAACACCTCTCACCTTCACACGATGAAACCAGAAAAAGGTTGGTGGATGAAGTTTCCTCTCAACGAGTTCCAGAGTTTTTAAAAACAACGTCACTGGAATTTTGTTTTTTTCCTCCATAAGTTTCAGTAAGATTCACAGCTGAACTGAGTCGTAAAAAAAACACTGACATTATAGGCACACAATTATCCTTTCTCTTTTTTACTACAGTCCTCACAGTCCCATAAAACTTTCTTTATATCCAACGACCAAATTGCTTCTTCCTTTTTGTGGAGTGAGAAAAAACTTTTTTGAAGTGGATTAGTCACATGAATTTATTTGGAAACTACATTTAATTAATAAAAAAAAAAGGCAGAATTTTGAGCAAAAAAAAAAAACAGATTTTGGGCAAAAAAAAAGTCAGAATTTTGAGAGGAAAAAAATGTGAATTTTGAGACAAAAAAATTCAGAATTGTTTTTTTTTTTAAACCAATCCCCTTCCGGTTTATATTTAAACATTTTAAATTGTTTGTCTAAATTGTTTGAAGACTGCTTTTTACATCCCAAAAAAAATCATGTACATTTTTATTGAAAGTTCATTTTCAACAACTAGGGTTAACCACAATACCATAGAACATATAAAACATACAATGTAGATTATTATCCAAGACAAAAATAAATAAATATACATAAAATAAGAGTTTTTGAAGCAGAACGATCAGAAAACATCCACCTCTGCCGATGACAATCTTCTTATTTTATCACCACTTAGTTCAGAAGTTTTAATGTAAACCTGACGATTAAACAGAAGATTTAAGTGAATTTAAACCTTGACAACTCTTTGTTTACCAGTGAAAAACAACAGAGCGAAGAACTCTCTCTTCTCCTCCTAAATCCCTCAATCTTGTCCTTAATCTCCCAGATTATTGACTCAGGGAGGAGATTTTTTTTACTGCAGGTTACCACAGGTTTGATTTCAGACATTTATAATCCGTCTTATTAAAACACAATTCATTCATCCACACGAGCGCAATAAAAGTACACAGAGGACGAGGAAAGTGGAATCTTCCACATGGAGTGAATGTTTGTACAAGAACTAAATCAGATTTAAACGTTTGTCTGTAAACTCCTCCTCCTTCATGCTCCGCAGCTCATACTAAAACACACACTTTAAATAAAGTTGTACCTTTATATTACGTAAAATAATCAATCCCAACATATTACATAATACTTAAAACTTAAATGAACACTAAAATGTCCGCTCGGAGTGAACCATCTTTCCAACCATAACGCAATAGACGATCTTTGTTGCTTTTAAAAACAGTGAAATCATCTCACATTTTGTCCCATATACAATCTCTGAACTCTGTGACACTTCTTTTTCCATGTGATCATCTTTAGCAAAATACGATCTGTGATCAGCTCTCGCGGTCAGCGTGTGCATGCGCGCGCGTGTGTGTGTTACTCACCTGCCGTATTCACCTGCAGAGTCTCGTGGTCACAGGTGTGTGTGTGTGTGACGGTGAACTCACTCACCTGCCCATGATGTTCTGGATGTTTGGAGCATCTCGAGCAGTACTGGGCCGGTGTCTCGCGCTGTCGTCGCTGGCTGCCTTTGATTGACAGCTGTTTAAACTTTGCCGCGTTTGTTTGATGCTAGAAACCCACTGGCTCAAGAGGGTGCACGTGACTGAGGGGGCGGGATTATGAGCGAAACGAAAAAAAGAAATCTGTAAAAAAAAAAGAAAAGAAAAGAAAACAAGAGCATAAAATAATAATTTAATGTGAGAACAAGCAGAGTTGATAATGTGATGTCAGATAAAATAATAAAAACATATGAAAAGAATGAGAAATTACAGCGATAAATATGTATATATAAATACGTAAATATATATATATAGAGAGAGAGACACCTAGTTAGCAAGAAAGCTATAGAGCGCTATAAAGACATAGCTAGCTAGAAAGAAAGAAATGCTATAAAGAGATAGATATCAAAACCAACTAGCCAGATAGATAGATAGATAGATAGATAGATAGATAGATATTTCATATAACCTGCTGAAATGTAGAGATGTCCTGACTGAATGTTTGCGATTTCAAACGTCAACACGTCATCATGAAGGCAACTCGTCCATTTTCATTCCTTTGTTCTTTGTTGTTTAGCTTTTCTCGCCGACGCTGACACAGCCGTGACTTTTCTCTCCACAAGAAAGGAAAACGTATCGCACATTGTCAGGTGACCCTGATCAGAGCTCAAGGACGGATAAACGTGCCGTTAAATCAGACACTGTCTCATTCAAGGATGTCATGCTTTTGTCCTCGTTTGTGTCTGAATGACGTGTTCTGATGGAATTCTAAGAGGGATGTAGGTTACGGCTCGAGGAAGAATCGATTTCTGTTTACTCCATAGAGAAAATCAGTGATTTAACATCACAGCAACACAGGAGTTGTTGATCCACCTTTTTCCTCCATCACTAAGTTCAAATGTGTTATTATGTGACTTGGAAATGTGATTTTCTCTATGGAGTTTGGTGCAGGAAAGTATGTGGTTTAAAAACTGCAGTTTCCATTTAGAAAAGGTGGTCTAATGGTGAATTTATTCCTAAAATAGCATAGGTTTAAGTAGTTGTAGATTTTAAGTCCATTTAATGTACATAAATAAAATAAATAAATACTACGTTTTACATTTTAAGGCTAAGATACATATAAAGCTCCAGCAAAGCGACGCCATTTTGGCCGGCAACAGTGCCGTTTCTTTGAGGCTCAAATCCACAACTTTTTTTTGAGAATTATTAATAAACTCAACAAAACTCGGAGTAGATACTTGTTTTGTTGACTTCTCTAAGTTTGTGTGTGAGTGTGTAGTTGGTGTGTTTGTGTAAATATGTGTGTCTTTGCGTCCACTGCCTGCAGGCATTAGTGTGTGAGCCTGTCGTCTTTAACTTAATGACCACATGAGGAGAAGCGCGGCCAACTGTACTTGAGATTCTTCTGTAAATGCCTGCAGTGAAAATATTTTACATACTGTGAGAGACATTTGAAAAGGACGGAAAGACGCGTCCAAAGCATCCCGTCTGATGAAAGCTATGTCGGCCCGTTCACAGGATTGAAAGAGTGACAGGGTGAGCGAAGGCAATAAACGGCACGTCAGCGAACTATGACGAGAGTGAACTTCTAACACTGAGTTTGTCGAGGCATTTAAGGGCAGTGACGGGACGCAGGACTCCTTTAAACAGATTCAAACACTTCTGAGCTACGGAACATAGTCTGATGGTAGAGTATGTGGTCCCACATACGCATACCAAATCTCATTAAAATCCGATGAGTTTTGACTGAGATATGATTATTTTATTTTGCAGTTTTGCCCATTGTAAGCGAGTGGGGGTTTTGATAATTTGACAGTTGTTTGTGACGTCATCGTTGGGTCGATTCTTACCAAAATTGAATAGGAGCATACTTGGGTGATCACCTACCCATCACATGAATTCAGACGGATACGACAAAAAATTATTGTAGACGGGAAGTTGCTAACGGAAGGACAAACTTACAGCCGATGAAAACATAACCTTGACTTAATTTGACTATTTTTTGATATTTTAAAACTAAACCACAATATTTAGCCTGAAGTAAAAAAAAGTAACATTTTAGGTGTGTTTACTATTGAATTTTGAATGATTGGGGCCTTAACTTAGGCAATACAATGGATACACAATTTATTCTATTTTGCATTTTATCTGTTACATCTTTATATACAATGTTTTCCGACCACGGTATACAAACCCACATCGCAGATTCAGAAACACAGAGGTAATTTGTGGTTGTACAGCTCACCTCATGGTTGTGAAACCATGAATATGAAGCACATGAAACCACATACATACCGATGAAAGTGGCCCATATGAAAGCACGACTGGAACTCCACGTTCCTGGGAGGATGAGGAGGAGGAGGATGAGGGGTGACGGGAGATAGTGGCTCCTGCATCTGTGGTTGCGTAACAGAGATGTGAAGGTTGATAACTGATGTAGATACGGACACAATTTTCAAACAACGATGGCCTTGTCTTTCCAATAAGTGAAGCCACAGAGAGACGGAGACGAGGCCGCAGAGAAATGAGCTGCAACGCAGGATTAAACTCCGCATGAGGCTAATATTTAAACGTCAAAATGTGACATTTTACTGATGTAGATCGTTTTTACAGTGACTGACAACAACGTAGTATTTCCTCAAAGGACCATTTCAACTGCTATGTGAGAAAAGAATAAATTCAATCATCTTTACCACTCAGTCTAATAGTAAGACGACCTTTTCTGGCCTGAAACTTAAGTTTGTGAACCGCTCACTCTCCCACACCAAACCCCACTGAGAAAATCATTGTTTTTAGCTCACAGGGACAAAGGAGCTGCTGGTCTACTACTGCCTCCTGTGGTCACTTTGTGTCACTTAGATAATTCCAGACTGAGATTTTCTAACACAGAATTAACAAAATAAGACATTATAACTTAGTGATGGAGGCAGCACTGGATCAACACCTCCCGTGTGCTGTGAAGTTAAAATCACCTATTTTATCAATGGAATTTGGTGCAGTTTACAAAGTGAAATAAACATTCACTTTCCTGTTGGAAAAGTTTGTCTAATTGTGAGATAACATGGCAAACCTTCTTTAGATATTGTAGATTTGATTTTAAAGCAATTATACAGGTAAACAAACATATTTCTGGCAATAAAATCTCCTTTAAGGCAAAGAACAGGTCACTGTCATCAAACAAGCTTCTACATCACGTGGGTATTTTAAGGTACATCTGCTATTTTTGAGCAGAAAATACCCAGCGTTACACTCTTGTCTCCCTAAAGTGCATTTTTGCATGTCTGTGCTCGCTCATCAATCACACGTCACCTCAACAGAAGCTTCACACGCTGCCTCCGGCCATGTTTTCATGTTTGATTTCACCACACCGGAGTCAATCATCGGCCTAATCAGCTTATCGTCTCATCGCTGAGGGTAAATAAATTAAACACGCCGTCAAACCTTCAATCAGGACTGAGAGGGGACAGCGAGTTAATCTCACTATTATTACCACAAACGACTGAATCCACCTGTAAACACTTCCAATCAGTTCTTCATTAAGGGGAAAAAAGATAACGACTTATAATAAAGTGCAGCTGTGAGTCACTTGTCCCTCAGTCTGACCCTGAGGCGAGCGATCACCCTGTCAGTCGACGTCACCATGGTGACCAGGTGTGGGGTGGAGAAGAAACATTAACCCTAAATTTAACTTAACTTAACTTAACCTAGAATTCAGGTTTTGCCTCATTAGGACCAGTCTTAACCCATCATCTGTCCTTTTAAGGTGTCATAGAACGTGTGGACAAACCAAAATGTCCTCATTTGGTCCTCACAAAGATATTTATCTCTGCATTGAATTTTAACCCTTAACCACAATTTAAATCTTAGCCTGAAACTTAACCAGTTCCCTTTAGAAATGAGGTTCTGCCTCATCAGGTTTTTGGTCTCCATGAGGACAACTGGCCCTGACAGAAAAATGTCCTTAAGGGGAGACACATACAAGAACACTCTCATAGTGAGGTCACTCTTAACCACAATTTTAACCCTAACTCTAAAACTAAATCTTAATCCATAATCAGTCATTTTTAGGTGTCCTAGAACGTGTGGACAAACCAAAATGTCCTTGTGTCCTCAAGTGTTTCTTTGGTCCTCACAGAGACATTTATCTCTGCATTGACTTCCATTCATTTGGACAGACTGAGAATTTTAACTCTTAACCACAATTTAAATCTTAGTCCTAAACTTAACCAGTTCCCTTTAGAAATGAGGTTCTGCCTCATTAGGACCAGGTTTTTGGTCTCCATGAGGACGGCTGGTCCTGACAAGGTCAGTGTTTATGACAAATACAAAGAAATCCTTGTTCAGTGGGGAAAAAAAAATCAATGCTACAGCACCACCGTGTGGTGAAAAAACAGAAGAACACTGACAGTGTTTTTAATTGTTCTCCCTAATCTCTGAGTCTCGGAGTCTGTTTGTCCTGAAGCGTCTTCCAGGGGACAACAGGATGAACAGGTGTAAACTGGAGTGTGAGACGTCTTTAAATGTGTTTTTTTACTCTGCTGAGACAATGGGAGCAGCACACGTCCTGTAAGGAGAGGACAGGAGAGCCCGTAATCTCGTACAATAATCTTAATTTTCCTCTTCTTCTCTGCAGCTCAGTCAGAGGGTGTGTAATTTGCTTTGTCCCTACAAAAATAAATAAATAAAAACACTGTTATTCTTTCTCTTTCTATTCACTGTAATGTTCATGTTTCCACACACACACACACACGATCAACAGCATGCTTCAGCCACCAGGTGGCACTGTGTGTTCAGCAGAAGCAGCATCATGACACACAACACAACATGATCAATAAGAGACAAAATAATTCTTAAACACATTATAAACAATACAATTTAGAGTTTCAGCTGCTCTGACTCAGAGTCCAGGTTCTGGATCAGGGTTAGAAACCACGTTCAAAAACATGTTTGCGATTGAATCCCTTTCAGACCACAGTGTTTAAATAATGTTCTTATTTTTAAATGATGCATGTGCTATATTTATGCAATAATTCTGTTTTTTGGTCGACTGAATTCACTCTTTTCCGATTTTAAATATGTGTATTATCAGAGGTGTATGGTTTTTACAGTGTAATGTTGTTTAATCTTCATTTTAGATGAAGTTCAAATGTAGGAAAAGTGTTTCAAAGTCAATGCAACGTTTCAATTTACTTCTACTTCAGTGACAATGAAGACATTTTCTGTTCTGTTATTCTGTTGTGTGGTTGATGTGGGACGACTTCCCTGGACGTCAGCGTGTCCTTTTTAAATCCCTCACAATCTGGACTGTGATCCTGCGGTCAGCGAGTCTGTGATTACAGACTCTAACCCCCCATCAGGGTTTGGTCTGAATGTGTGTGTGTGCGCGCGGTGGATCAGTGCAACTAAATCACAGACTTCCAGTTTCACTCTGTCACGCTCTGACAATTCATCCGTTAAACCGAACCATGTCCACGGTCTGGTTCACGGACAAAAGCAAACAACAGACTTTCACAAAACTGGAAATATATATACTTCAGTTTGTTTACTCCGCCATGTTGGCAGGAAAAGACTCTGGGCGTCATGTGACTTCAGTTTGTTTACGCAGGAAAAGACTCTGGACGTCATGTGACTTCAGTTTGTTTACACAGGAAAAGACTCTGGACGTCATGTGACTTCAGTTTGTTTACACAGGAAAAGACTCTGGACGTCATGTGACTTCAGTTTGTTTACACAGGAAAAGACTCTGGACGTCATGTGACTTCAGTTTGTTTACACAGTAAAAGACTCTGGACGCCATGTGACTTCAGTTTGTTTACGCAGGAAAAGACTCTGAAAGAGTTTAAATCTTTAAGAGTTCACTGTCGCTTTAAATCAACACTGACTGATGAATATATGACAGAGTGAATATATCTGGTCCTTATACTGCCCCCTAGGGGTTTACACGAGTATGGAGCACACAAGTAATGCCACCATTATCCTCATTATCCCACGCAATATCATCTTTTGACGAGCAAAGAAATGATTCACCTTTAAAAAATGGAATTAGGTGTTTATTATTGAAAAAGTTAAAACGAGACTTTTTTTTTAATTTAAATGAATTTATTTATTTATTTTTCATATTTTTATCTTTCGAAAAAGAGGGGGGAAAAATCTTGGAATAATTTTTCAAATAGTTTTTGAAAACAAACAAACAATAAAAAACCCATCGTTTTTAAAATGTACTTTTTTGAACATCTACAGAAACATGGAGACGGACTAACTTTGCAGCTTCTCCACGTTGGTCACATGACCCTTAGCTCAAAGGTCACATGGACTCCCTGCAGACCTCAGCATGTCCAGCAATTAGCACATCCTATAATAACTTTTATTCGGTTGTTTGTCCACATTTAGTTTTTTGTGTGTGTGTTTAATTGATTGTATTTTTTCCATTTCGACCAACGTGAGGCGCTGTGGTGCAGCTGACGTGTCATTTACACTTTAAAGAATGTTCGTATGAGCAAAAGAAGAAAGAAAACCCTTAATTGATGCTTTGTGAGGATTTATACACTGTAAAAAACAACAACTGGGTTTTAAAGAAAGTAAAATAGGTTTCTGGGAAATTGTTGTTTGTTTTGTTTTTTGCCTTTAAAGAAAGTTTAAGAATATTTTTAAACCCTTTTAAATGTCTTTATAAGATATAACATCTTTTTTTTTAAGCTTTATTTACCAGTGACTCAATAAAAGGTTTATTTCAACAAAATGTCCATCACAGGACAAACTCACAGAGACATTCACACCTAAGGCCTATTAAGAGTGTCCAGTTAACTTCTGAATGTTTGTAGACTATGGGACGAACCTGGAGAACCAGGAGAACCAGGTGAACCTGAAGAACCCGGAAAACCTGGAGAGAAACTGGAGAATCCAAAGAACCAAGAGAAACCAGAGACCCGGAGAACCTGGAGAAAATCCACATATACACCAGGTTTGCAGGTCCCTTCTTGACACTTTGAAAAGACAAAGTCCTTTCTAGAACCAGGACCAGAGACAGAACTTGTCCTTCTTCTTGCTTTTACACTTCAGTGAACGTTTGTCATTCTGTTTTTGTAAAGACACAAACAAGGACTTTAAGTTTCCACACAGTAATTAGACTTTGACGGATTATTTAACTTTTATAAAGACATTTTTTACATGTGTGTCTGTTTCCTTCAGGGTGAAAATCCTTCTTTTGACTGAAGTCACTTTGTTTCCTCATTTGTGATTTAATCTCCATGTTCACCATTATTCTCCGGTGAGGAAACTTTCTCTAAATATCTCTGTCTTTGAGTGAGTGAGTTTAGATTTGCCCGGTTTTATAAAAATTCTGGGTGTGTCGTTGTTTTCACAGTTTCTCTCTCTCTCTCTCTGAGTTCAGTCGTTTCTCGACGTGGTTCAACACGTTTAAGAAACAATTTGAAAAGAAAAGGACGATAATTACATGTCTGCACTCCTTCATCGTCATCATCATCAAGTGTGTTTAACAAATACAGAGAGACAGCCGCCACGTTTACACACACACACACACACACACACAGAGGGAGGGTAGCTGATGAACATGGAGATAAATAAAGGAGGTGGAGGAGGAGGAGAAATGGTTTAATAACACCTCCTCCCACCTTCTCTCCTCCTTCTCTCCTTCTTTCCATCATCAGCTGGACTGTGGTTTCCTGGCAGAATGGAAAAATGCCACGTTGCAGCTCCGCTCCCTCCTTCTTCTTCTTCTTCTTCTTCTTCTTCTTCTTCTTCTTCTTCTTCTTCTCCTCCTGCAGCTGTTCTTCTCATCAGCTCTGTGGGAACAGACAGGAATAATCGAAAACCACCTCCCACTCTGACTGAATCCACACTGAGGAGCCAGAAGAGATGGTTTTGGAGCTCGACTGCTTCTGTCTGTCTGTCGTCGGACGGCAGGTGTTTCGGAGAAGTGACTCATGAACGTGTGATGATGTGAAAAGTTCCACAGGATGAAGCTGCAGCAGTAAACGTCTCAGGAGGACACTCACTCACTCACTCACTCACTCACTCACAGATGTCCCAGATTAAACCATAAGGAATTAATCTAATCCAGCTTTGTTTGTAAATTGTAAACTGTAAAACAACCGCACAGAAGTAGAAATTAAAGAAGCAATAAATAAAAGACATTGCTTCACAGCTGTAATTGTCCTCGTCCTCATCTGTTCTTCATTTATATATAAAAAACAACTTAATAATTGTCACAGACAGCAAAAATAAAGTAAAACAAACAGATAAAACATAGTGATACAATAAAGAAACACAATTTTAAATGGGACGTTTGGGCCACATTTGGGTGGACTGAACCTTTAAAACCTTTAAAGTACAGAGCCAAAGTCGTATATTTGTGGATTCAACCTTTAAAACTTGCCCAAGCCCCTCCCCCTTCCAAACACCTGTTTCTAACTGTCAAAAACAGTGAAAAACGGCGTGTTTTAAAGTCGTCGTATTTCAAGAACGGTTGATGATACATTTGGCTGGAGAGCCACACGCTGGTGTAGTGGCTAACAGTGTTGCCTCACAGTCAGAAAGTCGCAGATTGACCTCGTCTGTCGCACCAACGTCAGGACTGGGATTGGCTCCAGTTCCCCATGACCTTCATGTGGAATGAATGAATGACTATTGATAACAGACAGATCATGCAAACTCAACCTGGGTTCAAACCCTGGACCTTCTTGCTGTGAGGCAACAGTGCTAACTACTGTTCCACCATGTCATCCTATCACAAATTTCATTTCTGTTAAACCAATGATCCCGTTACAGTGATGACCTCCTCTGGTTTTCCCGTAGACTTCAGTGACTCAGTGCGTGTGGCTGGTGAATGAGTGAACCATGTGTTCCACTCTGTTTCTGTGTCTGTGCTTGACCTCTGACCTCTCCGAGGAGAGGACATAGATGGAGTGTGTGTCATGAGGTCGTAAATTCTAAGAACATGAGGAGAGAAGAAGAAGAATCCAGAATCCACAAAAATTGAGTCTAAAAGGTCCTTAAAGGGACACTTATCTCCAGTCATCAGACTCCAGAGTTGAACGTTTGTCTCAAAGCCAGATTTTGTCCATGTGTCGCCGTCCAGACTTCTGTAAACTTTTTACATTCATGTCAAAAGTCCAGTTTTAGTCAGAATAAGACAATCATTCAGTTTTCTTAATGTCATGTAAACACGTTAGTCCGACTAACATGGAGCTAGTCTTAGTCGGACTAACACACCTGGATTATGTGATTCACAGTCCGATTACTCTCAGTCAGACTGGAGTCTCCGGTCTTTGACCCTGAAGTAGAAGGACATGACGTATAAGCTGCAGCACTGTTGGTGGACATCTACGGCAGCGGCGGCGTCTGTCTTCAGACAACACAAGAGACATGTCCATCTAATTTGTCTCAGAGCCACAGCATTGTCCATCTCACTGTCCATCTCAGTATACACGGACTTGGTAAGTTGTCCAATTGTCTGTCTTAGTCAGACTAAGGCCTTAGCTTGATTAGAACTGTGCTCGTAAACCTTCAGTGACTCCTGCTTGGGTTTGCCTGCCAACATGGCGGTTCACAGAAACCTTGGCGTCCGGAGTTCTTTATCAACCTGAAAACCGTCTGATAGAAACAAGCTGAGGAGAGCATTTCGCCCCCTAGTGGAGCGGAGGCAGACGCACGTCATTTAATGACTTGATTTATCTCTAGAGTTTGTTAAAGACAGAAGATCAAGCGAACGGTGCATGGAAACTGAGTGTGAGCAGAGAGTTAACATGAAGTCCAGCCTTCCAGAGCAGCAAGAGGAGGAGGAGGGAGGGAGTAACGGGAGGAGGGGAGGGGGGAGACAGACGTCCCACTGGAAATGTCCTCTGTGTGAAGCAGAGACTCAGTCAGATCGTCCTCCGGCCCTGAACACAGTCGACTTTTCTCCCGGTGTCTGAAAACTGAAGGTAAGCGAGAGTTCTCACTCTGCACCAAATCTCAGGACCTCGTGTTTGTCTTTGTTTTTGTGTCACATGACTCGCGTTCATTTGTTTGTCGACGTTTAATCCGTTTATTTGTGACTTTGTTTGACCGTGAAGTTTGCAGCGAGAACAAAAAAAGCTTAACTTTTCAAGCTTAACTTAGCTTAACGTTTTAAACTTGTTTTCCAGTTGAATAAATCAGAAAAAAAATAAAAATAGTTTTTTGTAGGATTTGCAGAAAAAAACAACAGTTTGAAGAGAACAAAAAAAGAATTGGGTGATAAAGTGTAAACTTTTCTTCTTTAAACTTGTTTTTCAGTTGCTGTAAATCAGAAAAAATGTACGTAAATAAAGGTTTTTCTCCAATTTGGCGAAAATGACAGTTTAGCAAGAACAAAAACACTCTTATGTTAAAGTGTGACCTCCTTTTGAAGCTTAAAAACACGTTTATTTTCTCCTAAACTTCAGCTGGAGTTGAACTTTTAAAACGTTTCTACTCTCTTTAAAGCTAAAAACACTCTTATTTTTCTGCCTTTAATCTTGTTTTAAACGTCTAAAGCTCCACCTTTAAAAATCTCACACCTCTCAGTTTTTTCCATCGACTCTAAACTTTCTTTTCAAACTACTTCAAATAAACGGAGGTAAAAAAAAACAACCCAAACATCAGCTTCTGCAGAGAACGACCTCGTCTGTTATTACTGTGAACATCTGCGAGGAAAATCACCGCCTGCAGGTAAACAAACGGTGATTATGAAGCACTGAGCTCATTCTCTGCGGAGGTATTGTGCTGCCACATCGACAGCAGGAGAGGAAGGGGAGGAGGAGGAGGAGGAGGAGGAGGAGGTGGTGGTGTTTATTAAGGATTTGGAGGAGGATGGTGGCGTTTGTCTCGTCCTGATGTTGTGCAGACCTTTCCAAGTGGGGGAAGAAAAACAAAGTGACACAAGTTTGTGAAGAAAAGGAGGATGGAATTCCACTCGGTCTAATGGGAACGTTTTATTCCCTCTCTCTCGCTTTACTCCCCCTTCTCTCTCTCTCTCCCTGATTACTCTCATGTAACGGAATGTGGGTTGCCATGGCGATGAGTTACCAGCTGTTTAAAGTGCTCCAGTGTTTGGTCAGAACGCCTTCACAAAGACAATCTTCCTTTACTGTAAAATATGTTGTCGTTTTCCTGCGACTTTTTCCCCCACTTGCATTTCTACAGGAAACACACGAGGTCGAGTGTTCACACCGGTGTTATTTGATCTGCTGTACTACGGCCTGTTTCCCCCCCCATTGAAAATAAATGGAACCTTTGTCTTTGTTCAGAACTGTGAGAGGACAGAATGAGACGTAACACACACCCCAAATGTTGCATTTCTTTAGAAGATGCAGTTGAGAATGAAGATTCCTCTCGGAATTTACCCACTGAAAATTAATAGAAACTTTATTCACATTCCTATTATTATTCACAACCACAAAAAAACTGAATGTGGTGAAGTGATTCAAACCACAGCGTCTGTGGCTGTTTGATTGTTGAGGTGGCAGAAGGAGGAGGAGGAGGAGGAGGAGGTGGTGGAGGTTGTGCAGGAGCAAAGGATGCTGGGAAATATCAGGCCAGCTTGGCAAATGTCTGGAAAAGCTCTTTATCCTCGACAGGAAGGAAGGAAGGATTGTGTCTGGAAAAACCGGAGAGTCAGAGAAGAGACGGAGAGACAGAGAGACAGAGAGACAGAGAGACGGAGAGACAGAGAGACTCATTCTATCAAGAAATGACAAAGAAAATATTAAAAATGATATAGTTTATTACAGTATGCAGATGATAAAAAAACCACCACCATTTCTATTAACAACAATAAAGTTACTCGATTTTAAGAGGAAACAGAGAGAAAAAGACACTGGTATAAAGACTGTGTACTATACTTAATACTATTTAATTACTACTGTTCAAACTAATGTTTAAAGCTTTATAAACGGCCGTATATAATTATAATTAATTACAAGTAATAGGCGGTAATTATAGAACGATGGGAGAAAGTAAAACAGATCATTAAAAGACAGACAGACTCGACTTGTTACAGGCTTTTATTTTGTCACTTTTGACACTTCCTGTCCACCAAACCGACTTTGTAGTAAAAAAAAAACAACCTTAAAGAGTTTGGTGTCACATGACCTGTGTGATCAGATGACATAGATCCAGATTACATAGATCCAGATCACATAGATCGAGTTCCCCACTGAAAATGTCTCTTTGTCTCGTCTCGCTCTGCGGGGACTTCCCTCCTTGTCTCATTCTGTGGACACACACTGTCTCTCAGTCTGTCTGTCTGTCTGTCAGGCGTCTCGGTGCCGGTTGAGGATTAAAAAAAAAAGGGGCGGGGCTGCGATTGAAACCAGAAACAAGTGTCTTCAGGTCACTGAGCTTTAATTGGTATAAAGTACTTTGAAGGGACCCTTGAGTAAAAGTATCCCATACAAGCATGTGACACTGTTGTTTGTCTGTACTGTTTGTTTGCAGAGAGACAGACAGGCAGACAGACGCATGAATGTCTGCAGGTTGTTTTTCCTTCTGAATCCGCCTGTTATGTCACCGAGGAGAAGA
Organism: Solea solea; assembly: GCF_958295425.1. NCBI lineage: Eukaryota > Metazoa > Chordata > Actinopteri > Pleuronectiformes > Soleidae > Solea > Solea solea. The sequence goes on along the minus strand of NC_081147.1, from coordinate 1,819,610 downwards.
AAAAGACAGAATTCCTCTAAATCTGTCGGAAAAAAAGAGACAGAAGCAGGAGAAAAAAAAGACCTGGGCCGGCATCAGTGGTTCCAGTCCGGGTTGTTTACCTCCGTTTTGCGAGTTTGCACTTGTTTACTCTTGTTTACATTTGTTTACTTTTGTTTACCTCCAAAATGAAATGCACCAGAGGAGAAAAACGGCTCCTTTATGAGCCTGAAGTTTCCCTTTTAGCCTCGGCGCTGTTTGATTATGAGAGCAGCTTTCCAAATAAAATACACTCTCGCTCTCGCTCTCTCTTACTTCTTTTTTCGCTGTTACGTCAGTTTGTCCATCTGTCCGTCTCCGTGTGTCCTCAGCGGCGCGGAAATACGACGAGAACACCGTGTTCCTCCAACTCAAACACTGAGCGGGCGATTTTTGCGACTCGTACGTGTCAGAGGTTCAGGTTTTTACGAAACTTCCCGTCAGCCGACCCCCGACCCCCACCTGCTCCACCTCAGCTTTTTCAAAGGGACAGAGAAGTTTCCTTGTGTGCCGGATTATTTGGAGACGTCCCTGAACGCGTCCTCTGCCAGCGTTTCTGTATTTTTCCACGGTACAAACCTCTTTTTTTGGACTTTTCTAACCATTAAAAACAGCGATCGTCACAGTCAGAGTCTGAATTTATGTAGCGCTGCATTTGTTTTTATTTTACATATGTGCAAAATGTTCCCATGTTGACATAATATCCATTTATTGGAGTGTAGTGGTCAGTCATATAGTGGAGAAGTCATTTATCTCTTGTACTCAGTTTGAGATTTTATCCTTTTATCATGTGTGCAGATCAGGTGAGGTCGCAAAAAGTTCCCTTTCGCGTTCTTTAATCTCAAAAAAGAGGAGAAAATATACAGTTTCTCTGTGCCGTCATAAGATTATGAACAAAGTTACGCTTTAAAGCCACAGTAGGCAACTTATTTTCGTCATTTTTGATGAGGAATTCCACAATAACCTTATTATTCGACTGCAAACTGTAGGTTTATAAAGCGCCAACTCCTCTGCACCAAACCCCATAGAGAAAATCAGTCATTTTACATCACAGCACACAGGAGTAGTTAAATCCACGGCTGCCTTCATCAGTAAGTTCAAATGTGTTATTTTGCGACTTTTGTGTTTAAAATCCTCTGTTCAGATTTACATCAGTGACCCAAACTGACCACACGAGGCAGCAGTAGACCTGCAGCCCCTGAGTAACCGTGACCTTAAATCACTGATTTTCTCTATGGGGTTTGGTGTGGGAGAGGGCGGGGTTTACAAACTTCAGCTTTCAGGTAGAAAGACACCTAAATATCCTTCAGAAGCTGCTGGAGAACCTATGTAGACTTCAGTTAGCACCAAAACTCAAAAGATGTGAGGTTTGTCCATTATGGGCTACCTTAAAAACCAAAATGGCCGTCTGTGTAGAGCTTTTTTTTCTCAATTTACTCACTGGGCTGTTAGTTAAAAGCTGAAATCAGTTTTTCTTTATACGACAGCTGGCAACCCACACTCCAAAAAGGCTTTAATGCTGCTCTATATCATAAATGAGAGTTTCTATTGAAGATAAGATAATAGAGTAAGCACGTATAGCGTCATAAGAGGGCCGCGGCTCCACAGTCGCAATCATAAAAACTTGTACAAACTCGATTCCAGGAAAGAATGTTGTGTATTATTCACGGCCGCGAAGTCCTTTTTCTGTGTGTTGTCCTGTTTTGTTGCTCGAGGGTTCGTCAAACACTCTCCACTTGTCACGGACGATGTGCAAACTTTAGCCTTTTTCACCGCATGTGTCCAAACACGTCGGGTTCCATTCAGATTCCGACGCTGCGTGTCGAGAGAGGCCCCTGCCGCATTTTTTTAAAGTCAGACGCCCGGCAACCAATCTGTGAAATGTCAGCCTCGCTTTCCCTCATGGTTTTTATTGTCTTTTCAGTGTTGACAGACACGTTGAACGACAGAAATCGTCTAATTTCCGTTTGTTCTGAAGCCGCTAATCTAATCTGAGGGGCAGGAATCCAGAGTATGTGCGGCTCTGTCGGATTAAGTCTGCTGATCTCCTGCAGAGTTCCGTCCAAACTGTGTCAGCTCGCGTTCCTTTTATCCCTGCAGGAAGAATTCTTTCCATCGCAGCAGAGAAAACAACAGATGCAGCAGACTCTCAAAGTGGTTTTCCACACTGTAGACACATACAGAATATCTTTGTGTTTGTAGATGTGAGATTATCCCTCATGTCTGGGCTAAAACGGCTGATAACGGACACAGAAACATGGAGGAAGACCAAGCAACGTTACGCTCCCCTACAGAACAAAGATGCCCTTATTTAGACACTCCGACGTGACATAATAAAGCTCCGACAATGGCTGCTCACATGGAGATTATGGGATTCAGTTTCTAAGATTATTTTCCTGTGAAGATATGTCAAAAAGGACACTTTTACATTATTTAATGTTCTTACTTTCTCTGTTTTGTTCTCTTGGCTAAAGAGTTACACTTTCCATGTTATAAATTTAATTTAGCATTTATGACGTCGCTGTTTTTGGCAGTTACACGTATTACGGCACAATAGTGACTTTGTGTGGAAATCTGGAACCCTTTGAAATGTTGGGACACAAAAGTTGTCTGTTGCATTTTTGAATCTGAAATAGACTGGGGCTTAAAAAGTGCATTTTGCTTGGCTATAATTCTTAAAACTAACACTTTCAGATGGTAATGTGCATTAAATCAAGCAAAAACTGCCCAAAAACGAGACAAAAACGTAAAAATACAAAAAAAACTAGGATTGGGTGGTATATCCAGTTTTGAAATTACATATTCCATACACATTATGTGTAATTTTTTTTTTTTAGTTAAAAACAAGAAAAATTCCCAGAAATTAGTTTTTCACTTTCTATTTTTGCAGTGTATACAGTGAAACAGTATATAAAACAGTATTATGTGGTTCTGCCTTCCCCCCCAGGATCACAGCTTCACACATGGTCAGGTTCATATTCAGACACATTTCTCGTGGGTTTTCTACAAATGTAAATATATGTTCAGTCGTTTCCCAGAGCAGCCGAGTGGAAACTAACATCAGTGGATATGTGAGGAGCAGAGTTTGTGGAGAAATGCAGCGTTTTTTTCAATTTCTCCATTTGGTGCGATCACTTTCTGAGAGAAAATCCCTTTCAGCTGCTGTAACGATGAAACGACAGCCTGGGAAAGTCTTTTATGACAAAAACGTCCAGCAGATGCAGACAATTTGAGGCCAGAAAACAAAGAAGTTTTGGACGATTCTGCAGACAGAGATCATGTTGTTTTCTTCTGGAAAACTGTCGAGACACTAACTTGTAGTTTAAACCTGTGCTGAATATCTTTATATTGTGAAGTACAGTGTTTTTGCTCAGTGAGTCTCGGGTTACAAGGACGCGATGAGGACAAACAACCTTTAAAATAAATAAAATCACAATAAAAGCTAATTTTAAAATGTTGAACTAAAGATATTAAAGTGTTTGTTTGTCTTTGTGTCTCCAGACGCAGACTTTGAAGATGAGGGTGTGGATCGTCTTCCTCCTGTGCCTGGCTGGACACGCCATGGCTGCTCCTGTGAGTCCCACTGTGTCTCTCTTTGTGTGTTATTACTCACATTCTGGGGACAAAATGTTCTCCATTACATAAATGATTACATTTTAAAATAAAGACATGTTGTATAGTTAGGACAAGGTTAAAGTTAGGCTTAAGGTTACATTAAGTCTCCAGGAAATGAATGTCAATGTACGGTCCTCTGAAGTCAAGGAAACCATACGGTGTGTGTGTGTGTTGGTTTTCAAACTTTATAAATGTTGTTTAAGGTTTAAAGACTTGTTTTTTTAGGGTTAGGATCAGGGACAAGATGACTTACTTTATCATTGAGTGTCCTCACAACTATAGAAAGAAAAGAACATGAGTGTGTGTGTGTGTATGTCCACTTTTGTCTTTTAAGAGTGTCTTCCTGTCTTTATGTGTTTTCCTTTTCCTTTGTGATGCAGAGTTTACGTGTGAGAGTGTGAGTTTCACAATGTTTTTGTGTTCATGTGAAGTTCCTGTGTTTATCTATGCGTGTGTGTGTAAACCTGGTATTCCTTATGTTGTGGGGACCTAACCCTGTTTACACAATCACATTATGGGGACTCACCTTCCTTATGGGGACAAACATCAAGTCCCCATCATGTAAATTACTGCATTTTAATGTGAGGCATGTTTTAAAGTTAGGCTGAGGTCAGAGATTAGGTTAAAGTCAGGATTAGGATTAGGTCAGTAGTAGTTATGGTTAAAATTAGATTAGGTCTTCAGGAAATCAATGTAAGTCAATCAATGTCCTCTGAAGTCATGAAAACCAGAGTGTGTTTGTGTGCGCGTGTGTGTGGAACCCCCGACTGTAAACTGTGGTTGTGTTCATGTGTGGGTATAGACCTTGCATGTGTGTTCTTGTATTTGGTGCCTCATTAGGACCGTGCATTAACACCACCTTTGTCAGGACCAGTAGTCCTCATGGAGACCAAACCCGGTCCTAACAAGGCATAATGTCATTGCTGAGGAACTGGTTATGTTTAGGACTACACATGTGAGTATGTGTAGCTTTGTGAGGACCACAACATTGAATAAACCAAACGAAGTGAGGACATTTTGGTTAAGTGAGGACAATTTGGGAAAGTGAGGACGTTTAGAGTCTTCACAAGTTTAAAGGGCTTTTGTGGGTTAAGACTTGGTTTTAAGGGGGTTTGGTGTGTAGTTGTGATGGTTAAGGTTAGGATAAGGGATTGGGGAATACATTATTGTCTGTGAGGGAAACCTGTAGATGAGATCACCTGCTTTAGACTTTCTTTAACGTCTCTGACTTACTGTGCGAGTGTGTGTTCCTGTTTAAGTGTGTTAATTGTTCACCATGTACGTGTGTTCCAGACTGAGGAGGTGCTGGTGACTGAGGAGGAGCTGGTGACTGAAGAGCCCATTTTCGAGGTCAGTCCAGATGTTTGTGGTTTCCTTGAAACGTCTTTAAAAAGCTCCTGAAACTCAGAAAATAACAAATTCACCACACTGAGTTTGTTTTTCCTGCAGCCGACTTTTCCCCCTGAGTCTTCACCACTGTGTGTGTGTGTGTTTGTGTGAGTGTTTCTCCAGCTGTGTTCATGTATGACATCATCTGCTCCCGACTTCCTTTACTCTAGTTTTTTTTTTGTCTTTAAACACAGACACAGTGTGTTTTTAATGTGTGTGTGTGTGTGTGTGTGTGTGTGTGTGTGTGTGTGCAGGCTGAGGAGGAGCTGGTGGATGAGGTGCAAGTTTTCGAGGTTGGTCGCCTCTTTGTTGTTGTTTTCTTTGAAAAAAAAAACACTTAAATAAATTCCCTTAAAAAGGACCATCACAGATATGCCTTAAACCAAAAAACTGAATGCAAATACTTGTTCTCCTCTGAGTTTAATTTGGCTGCTGAGAGAAGCAGCTGCTCACAGAGAGATGATCTGATCTGTGATGGAGCTTTTGGGAAGTCCACTGGTATTTGGTCTCATGACGACTTGTAGTGGAAGTGGCGGTGACTTCTCGTGTGAATGTCCACGGTTGAACAGACTCAAAAGATCACAGGAAATTCAACTTGGGGAAGAGTCTGCAGTGAGAAATCAAAGTTTATGGGTCTTGGGTTTTGATTCTACCCTCATGTATGAGGCTTATATTCAACATTCTGCGACATATTTGGATGTAAATACCTGGAAATAGATGCTGAAATTGAAGACTTAAGCTTTGTTTTTTTTGTATAGTACATTTCGTACAAGAAGACTTGTCTTCCGGTTTGGTGAGCATGTGAGATCGGTCTCCGTCCCCCGTAACGCAACTTTGCAAAAACCCACATTTTTCTTATACCCTCAACGACCCAAGTAAGCACTGACGTCTCACAAACTCGGTATAACATCGTGTCACCAGGAATAAAACAAAACAAAGAGGAGCGAGAACGAAGCTTCGAGTGCCTGCGAAAGCACATGCTTAACTAGCATCGAAGAATGTGGCAGGGAATAAATCACATAACAAACTACAGAAGCAGTAACCAGGCGACCGCTAGGACTGATGCCTCGCTGGCAGAGGAACTAAACAGCTTCTTTGCCCGCTTTGAGACAGACAGGCCCTCAGCAGCCACAGCACTCCCACCCCTCCCCAGCACTGGCATGATGACACTTCAGGAGCATGAAGTGAGACATGTGCTGAGGACTGTGAACCCCAGGAAGGCGGCTGGCCCCGATGGAATACCCGGCAAGGTACTCAAAGCTTGTGCCGACCAACTGACTGGAGTCTTCACAAACATATTCAACCTGTCCCTGGCGCAGGCCATCATCCCACCCTGCCTCAAAACCTCCACATTAATTCCCGTTCCCAAGAAGACAGCAGTGCACAGCCTCAACGACTACAGACCTGTTGCACTTACGCCTGTAGTCATGAAGTGCTTTGAGAGGCTGGTCTCCCAGCACATCAGGGCCTGTCTGTCTCCCACATTAGACCCACACCAGTTTGCCTACAGGGCAAACCGATCCACGGAGGACGCTATCACTATAGCGCTCCACGCCGCGCTGAGTCACCTGGAGCACCGGGGGAGCTATGTCAGAATGCTCTTCCTGGACTTCAGCTCAGCCTTCAACCACATCCTACCGGAGATCCTGGTGCAGAAGCTCTCACACCTGGGTCTCTCCAACCAAACCTGCCTTTGGATTAAGGACTTCCTGTCAGATCGTCCTCAGTCAGTCAGACTTGGTCCACACCTCTCCAGCACCATCACACTCAGCACCGGCTCCCCACAAGGATGTGTATTGAGCCCCCTCCTCTTTACTCTCTACACACACGACTGCTCCCCGACCCATCTCTCAAACAGCATCATAAAGTTTGCGGATGATACCACCGTAGTCGGGCTCATTTCAGATGGAGACGAGTCTGACTACAGAGATGAGGTCAACAGACTAACAGCGTGGTGTTCAGTTAATAACCTCAAACTAAACACCACTAAAACAAAAGAAATAATACTGGACTTCAGAAAGGACAGAGCGGCCCCGACCCCACTGCACATAAATGGGGACTTAGTGGAAAGAGTCCACTCCATCAGGTTTCTGGGTGTGCAGATATCTGACGACCTCTCCTGGACTGTCAACACCACGGCGGTGGTAAAGAAGGCCCAGCAGCGTCTCCACTTCCTGAGAGTGCTCAGGAGAAACAACCTGGAGGAGAGGCTGCTTGTAACCTTCTACAACGCCACCATTGAGAGCATCCTTACGTACTGCATTACAGCGTGGTTCGCAGGGTGCTCTGCAGCAGACAGGAGAGCGCTACAGAGGATCATAAACACAGCCCAGAGGATCACGGGGTGCTCTCTGCCTAACCTGGAGACTATTGCCAGCTCTCGCTACCGAAGCAGAGCTGGAAATATCATCAAGGACTCCTTCCACCCAGCTAACCAGCTGTTCCACCTGTTACCCTCGGGCAGGCGGTACAGATCCCACAGAAGCAGGACTAACAGGCTCAGGGATAGCTTCTTTCCCAGAGCCATCAGAGAACTAAATAAATAAACGAAAGCAAAAACATTCATTCATAGGGAAACACCACTGGAAAGTGCAATAGTCTGATGTTTCAGTCACTTTGTCCTTGCTGCTATATTTTGTCATCTTGCTGCTATATTTTGTCATCTTGCTGCTATATTTTGTCATCTTTGTAAATGTCATAGTCATAGTTTCTGGAAAAATGTAAACAACATTTTCATATTCTTATGTTATTGTTAATATTTTTATTTTCTATTTTTAAAATTGTTATTTATATATTGTATTTTGCACCAAGGGAGTGGCACCCAAATTTCGTTGTCCACAAAATAACGACAATAAAGGCTATTCTATTCTATTCTATTCTATTCATCGAATGCCTGCTGGAAAAACACAGAGCTAGCATAGCGACGGATCTCAAAATCTCCTTCGCTGTCCTGGAATCAAGACTGGAAAGAATGTAGACCACGGTGTTAGATCGCAGACAACGTATCATCTCACTGGAAACCAGTGCCGAGTCAGATGACCAGCATATTCATACTCTGGAGACGAGGTTGGTAGCTTTAGCCGATAGATACTAGCAAAGAAGCCGGAGCAGCAGGAATAATATCGGAATCATTGGCCTTCCTGAATCAATCGACGGGCCAACACCCACAATGTTTTTCTCGAACTACTTGGGGAGGAGATCTTAGAATCCACTCCCGAGCTCGATGGAACGCACAACTGCCAAGCCACAACCGGGATCGAGGCCGCGGCCTGTGATTACCCGCCTGCAGTGCTATTGGATTAAGGACCTAATCATACAAGAGGCCAACATAAGAAGAGAGAAACTACAATATCAAGGAGCCCAGCTCTTCGAAGACTAGGTGGTTGAAGAGCGTGCAAAATACCAGACGGTGATGGTTATATTTAAAAACAAAAAAAGGGCTTTGATGGAACAAAGATGAATTTTACATTTTTAGATTGTTTCTGAGCAAAAAAATGTCTATATTGTTTAAATTATGTTACTAAATTTGAATATGTCAGCAAAGGTTTGTGTTTTGTTTTTTGTTGAGTGGAGCTGGATAAAAACCTCTTGCAAAAGGTGATGGAGCATTAAAAACTGACATTTGGATTTGTTTGGTTATAAAAACGGCAAATATTTCCAGACTTAAAACATAGGACAGTTCAGAATTGTTTATAATGTGCACTGAAAACACCACAAAGTGTAAAGAAAATGTAGAAATTGGGATTCCCTCATCTGGATTCGTCTCAGATTTCATTTGTATCCCTTTAAATCTTTGCCTTACATGGAGAAGCCAAATAAATAATAATAATAATAATCTTCCTCATCTGGGGCTCCATGTTCCTCCTGCTCCAGTGTAAACACTCGTTTGTCGAGTCGAAACCTCCATGTGAACGTTTTTACTGTTTCCTGCTGCTGAAGTCCAGAGGGAGTTCAGATCCCACAGCTGGTAAATTTAACTCGCTCGCTCGCTCTGCGACCAACCGCCAGGAAGCCAACACGTCTTTCATGGCTTCACCACATATGGATCCAGCTGCTCGTTGTTCAGGGAGGAGCCTTCCGTGCCGCGGATAATTACGTGGTTTGCTTCAAAGTGGACGTCATGCAGAAATAGAAAAACGACCCGTGCTCGAGCAGAGACAGGAAGTAAAACATGTGACTGTCTGCAGTTTTTTGAAAGCTGCTGACCTTTGACCTCCTACCTCTCATGTTTAGGAGGAGACCGAGGTGGGAGTGAACCCAGTGCAGGTGGATGTTGGAGAGTTTGACGAGGCCATTGAGGTCATTGAGGACGCTGAGGAGAGTAAGTTCATGCCTGTGTTTCGTTATAATTCCCTTTTCCTACAAGTAAAAAAAAAACCCAAACAAAATTTAATCCCAGGTTTAAATTAATGACATGATAAATCTAGCATTATTTCCTTTATTTTCTAGCCATTTCGACTTAATTTCCTCCCCAAACATGATAATGTTGATCTGTAGATGTGTAGACAAATACTTGTCATCATTTTGTTCATTTAATATCTTTTCTAAACTTGAGTTTACAAACATTTGCTTCAAAAAGAAAAGAAATATATCATTTTTAAATGACACAGCAATAACTGAATGGTGCAACTTGTCGTTTTTTGTGGGGTAAATGATGAAATTTGTCCAAAAATTCCTTTTTCGATTCGTAAAAATATGATATAAAGGGTTGTAAAAGTTTGTGTTTTCATGTGCGTTTTATTCTGAAAAGCAGAACAAATATAGAGAAGTAAAATTCCTGAAAAGTGTTTGTTTGTTTTGCAGACACGACGGTTCAAAAATGAAATATGGCGTGTTTTCTGCTGCCCACAAGAATCTGCTTCTGCGTCCGTTTGCGACAACTTTTGATTTAACTTGCGTTTTCAGTCTCAGCTGCAGAGTTTCACGAAGCTTCGACAGTGACAAACTCACACAGCCGTAATAACAGAGCGGCTCATTCTCTGCGAGGAGACTGTAATTTAAATGTTCCACTTTGATTCAGGAGGAAACTCAACCCAGAAACTGTAGCCACAGGAAAACTGTTCAAACATCCACTGACTTCAGTCACACACAAACTAGACAAATGAGACATTTGTGCTGCTTAAAGTCACTTTTAAAAAGTAGTCAAAACAGTTTATTTCTGTCATTATTGATAATTCATTCTATAATAATCTTTTGTCATAATGTAAATTAAGTTGATATTAGAGAGAATTAGACAATGAGACTTTGACCAATCAGAGGACAGTTCAGAGAGAGAGAGAGTGCACCACCTAGTGGTTGTTCGAGTAAGCAGACGCATTTACATGTCCTTTTGTTGTTCCAGCATCGTAACATCTGCCTACACTGCAAAGAAACTTAAAAAAGGGAGTCTAAAAGAGAGTCAGTAATCAATAAAAGCAATACCACAAGAATCAAAATGGGCGGAGTCGTTTAGAAATAAGGGGAGGGAATTAAGCGCTCATGGGATGGGTAGACGCCATTTATATTGACACCTGACCACAACTAAAGAAAACCTTGAAAAAGTCATTATAGATGGACTTTAGCACATGTGCTAGCCTAGCCACATGATAAAAATAAAAAAGCACATACTTCGTGAGGGGGTCGTGAGGACCAAGTGGTTTAAATTGCAATAGCTAGTTTTCAACCTGTAGAGGGCAGTCACTATATACCCCAAAAAAATGTAAATAGGTTTTTAACCTATTTGTTTGAAGAAACAATGACTCTCCCTTGTGGCACTTCAAAATAAATCACTTTGACTGTATGTTGGCAAGTAGGACCGTGTTTTCAAGTACCTCAACTTATAGTGTTGAGTATTTTTTAATCGTAACACGTAATCATTTAATGCCCCATCCTTATAACACAACAAAAAAACTCCAACTCCCCAAACTCAGATATCATCAATATTTGTTGTAGTTAATCAATAACATGACTAAATACCGAGAAGATAAAGATCAGTTTTCACTTGTTTTGTTTATATATATATATATATATATATATATATATATATATATATATATATATATATATATATGTATATGTATATAAAAATTGAAAAAATGACTTTGAATCAAGGGGACTCAGGGAACCTGATTGTTGAGTAACTGTGTGTGTGTTCTGGTGCAGATCCCTGCATGAACTACCACTGCAAGAGAGGCAAAGTGTGTGAGGTCGACGAGGACAACACCCCTATGTGTGTGTGCATGGACCCGTCCACCTGTCCACCTGCCGAGGGAGACTTCGAACATGTACGTTTTTTTAATAATAACAGTTCAAAATTGTTGAAGTCATGAGATGATAATTCCATAAAAAATAAGTACATAATTATGGAAATTGTAAAAATATTCTCTGACCTTTTAAATCCAAATGGTGGTTCGTAATAGTTTAAGTTGTAAAACTGCTAGTATTTCCAGACGTTTTTTACAAAAAAACACTTTTGCAGCATCCAGATATTCTTGTAGTACCTGTAATATTCACCTGCTCATGGCCAAATTAACCCATGACTTAACTTTCGGATGATCCCACATTAACGTGTAATCAAACTCTTGGTCTCTTTCTTTCAGAACTGCGGCACCGACAACAAGACTTACGAAACCGCCTGCCACTTCTTCGCCACCAAGTGCACCCTGGAGGGAACCAAGAAGGGCCACAAGCTGCACCTCGACTACATCGGACCCTGCAAATGTGAGTCCAATCACAACATTGACAATGTCAATAGTTGGTTGGTAGTATTTTGTAGTTTTAGTTTCTTAACTGATTATTTTACACAGTTACACAGATTATAATATTAAGAAGATTCTCGTTCAACAATGCTAGACAGCTAGCTTGAATTAAATAGCCTATAAGCTACACTGCAAAAACTGCCGGACTACAGGTACGCCAAATTTTCTTAAATTGGTTTAGTTTTTCTTGTTTTAAGTAACAGAAAACTGCATTTGGGGTCAGCAACGTTTGTTTACATAGAATACTTTAAACTAGCTTGTAAATTTAGTTAATTTCAGGCTGTAACGTTCCTAAAAATAAGGAAAACAAAGCAAAGACTTTGCCGATATTCTGATGTGTAAGACATGTTTACTTAAAATACGTCTTCCTTTTCGTTATTAAGTTGACTTAAGGTTAGAATTCCTTGTGTTTGAGCACACACCAGGCAAAAAATTACAATTTCACAGACACAAAGCCTATTTGAAGATTCTTGAAAATTATTTTTTTGCAGTGTAGTTTGTTTTTGGCTTAATTCCTGCAACATTAAACCCATAAAAGGTCTGTCTGGTGGAAAAATCCAGACAAAAATTAGTTTTTCCAGAGATAACACAGAGGTTGCAATAGATCTGACTGCAGTTTGTGGATTTAGCTGATTCTCCCTTTTATACGTCATGTTTTTACATGCTGTGGTTTCTGATTTTTATCTCAAACCCGAGGCTAAACCTGAAGCTCAAAGTCTCAGAATTTTGTCTCTGACTCTTTGCGCTGATGTGTGATGAGATTGAAGGAGGACGAGGCGCGTTCAGACACGCAGGACACATTTCTGACACTGAACAATTTCAAGTGAACACGAAACACACGGGGGGCAGAGGGTTCACATGGAGATCAGGGTGTAACTCGATGAACCAAAGCATGACTGGAGGCAGGATTAAAATCATTATGATAAACTTTATTTATTCAATTTCTGACGGGATTTGTTTTGAATTTCCTCAAATTATTGATCAGTATCTTCTTAAAGTGTAACTAAACACCTAAACCAATTTTTACACCAGCTACTGCATTCAAATTTTGACACTGGCATACTTAGTCCAATCAACATGAGGATTATTAACCATTTTATAAATGCTGGTCCTGTCGCGCTCAGCCCACTTTTTGGCATATTTCAAATCAGACACTGGGTTTAGTTACCCTTCAAACACTGTTATGTTCTAATGAAAGTTTCCGGAGAAGACTTTCCTGATGTTTGTCGCATCTTGGCCCCCCGCAGACATCGAGCCCTGCCTGGACAACGAGCTGAAGGAGTTCCCCATGCGTATGAGGGACTGGCTGAAGAACGTGCTGGTGACTCTGTACGAGCGCGACCAGGACAACGACCTGCTGAACGAGAAGCAGAAGCTCAGGGTGAGAACGCAGAGACGCGTTTATACTACTAACTATGAAATATATGATAAGCCTGCAATGCCTTATGCTTAGAAACCTCCTAACTAGACCCAATTCCACTGGCTTGGTCCCGTTTGGTTTGGTTCCATTGGTCCCGTTTGCCTGGAGCCCCATAGTTTTGAAATGCCACCAAAGTTAATGCAGATTTCCCTCAGTAAACATTGGTTAGAGCAACATTGTACTCCATTTACAGTGGAGAAGATATAAAATGCTCTGTTTTCATGTTTGCACCTTTAGGCCACAGGTATTTTAGTTTTCCAGTTGCCAAAAAGTTGGGTAAATTACAGCTAATCTGCATGTGATCTGCTCAAAGTTATGTTTTTGTTGGTAAATTGGGATTTGACAGTTAAGTGTTCAGTCTTGACTTCAACTCAGTTTAAATGAAGAAAAACACTTTCTATTGAACCAATGTATTAATCCATATAATTAACTTGTTGCATCCGTGTTCGGTAATGCTGTAAAAAAGAAGCAGGTTTTAACAAGAGGCCATAAAAAGGTTAAAGAAAGCGATGTTTACATGAAGTGGAGACTCTTTGAAAGAGAGAAGTTGTGTATAAATAATGGGACATTTTGTGTCCTAGTTTAAAACTGGTAAAGGTCTTTGAAGTGGCTCATAAAGGATGAAGTCTAATCCAAACTGTTTGAGAGTGTAACTCCAAACATTCAGAAAACCAAAGTTATGGACCAACTTTACAAGCTGCCATGTTTCAACGTAGATGTGTTTTTTCCTGAATGTTTTTTTCAGGTGAAGAAGATCTTCGAGAACGAGAAGAGGCTGCAGGCTGGTGAGCACTCTCTGGACCTGCTGGCTCAAGACTTCCAGAAGAACTACAACATGTACATCTTCCCCGTTCACTGGCAGTTCGGACAGCTCGACCAGCATCCAGCTGACGGGTACGTTACAAACTCTTGTTTTAATTGGTTTATCTGTAAGTTTGTCCTTATGAGAGCAACGTCCTGTCTTAAGTTGTTGGCGGATCAATCCGAATTCTTTGTGACGGGTAGAGGATCACCCAAGTATGCTCCCAAGAAATCCATTAACCATCTATTTTAATGGGCAAAACAATCATATCTCTGACAAAACCCATCGTAACTGAGTAAAATGTGGTGTGTGTATGCAGGATCAGACAATCTAGCATCAGACTGAGTTTCATACAGATCTGATCTAGACATCTTAACAGATTAGGACAAGTTTTGTCTTGCTTATGGTGATAGCTAAGCAGATCCAGAGTTCTTCTAAGCATCACAAGCCTCGACAGTTTTTAGTGGAAGAAAAGATGTCCAAAAGCTACGTTTGGACAGAAGTCAGACTTGACAGTCTGAGTCAGCACGTGTTTGAGCCTGTGGAGGTAAATATCTGAGCTGCTCAGGCAGAACGAGGAAAAAACGCTGATGATGTGGAAGCTGGACTCTCTGATCGCTTATTTTACTCTGCATGGTCCAAGTGACCCGACCTGATTAGACTCATGAATGTGTGAAAAAACCTGATCGTTTAAGCCTCATTTGTGGAAATGCGTCTGCCAACTAAGTGAACAGATCAGATATTCCTCTCAAATGTGACTTGTACGTCCTTAAAAATAATGACACATGTGGACACTATTGATGATCACCATTCAAACCATTGAACTCAAGGTTTCATGCCCATTAGGGTTAGGGTTAGAGGACAGTTTCTGCAACTGTAAATTCAACAATGCTCCTAATGGACAACACCAGTTGTCAGTCACACTGGTGTCCACATTTGGTCTTTGTTTTCAAAAGTGATTGAGGTGACTGAGCAATAATCTTCAAAGATTAGCAGTAGCTAGCAGTAGCCTTGTTTAAATCACCTCTAGCTTTCACTGCAACATGTTTGAAGGATTTTGTTTTTGTCATATCAGTCACTACTTTCATGGTTTTCAGTGAAAGCAGCACACAAGAGCTACTGGCTGCTAGCTACTGGCTGTTTTCATTCTGAAGTTGCTTCTAAGTTTCTGTGAGCTGGTGAGCAAGTGTGCAGACATTGTACCGACTGACTCAACAAAAATATTCAAAATCAGTTTCCCCAAGTTTTAAAAAGACAAATTAAGATTTAAAAACCCTCTGTTGAGCCTCAGACATGATGTGCGCTTACAAACTGTGTGGAGGGGGAAGGTTTATATACACAGCTGTGGTTGATTGTGAATGAGTCTCAGGTGTGCAGTGAGGTCACGCCCACACAACTTCAAATAAGCTGCAAAAAGAAGCCAAATATGCTTAAAATGAGAAAAAGAATCTGCGATAAGATTAAGCAAATTTAGCCTGGCTAGAATACTTAAAACTAGCAACTTAATGTGCCTTAAAGTGAGGTGAAAGTGGATAAAACTGGCCAAAATGTAAGAAAATTCTTACATGACAGAATTTCTTTGCTGTGATAAGTCACAAGGACACACCAATCTTTTAATGCAAACCATTGTTTCAACTTGCTACTGGTAACTTAAGAATTAAATAAGCTTTATTATCTTATTGAGACAAATTTTTCTAGTTCTTTTATATGATTGTTGTTATTTGTGTTTACCTTCAGATACCTGACTCACTCAGAGCTTTCCCCTCTGCGTGCTCCGCTCATCCCCATGGAGCACTGCACCACTCGCTTCTTCGACGAGTGCGACACCGACGGCGACAAATACGTCGCTCTGGAGGAGTGGGCCGCCTGCTTTGGCCTGAAGGAGCGTGAGTAGCATTTAAAAAAATGATTCATAATGATTCAACTTGAAAATTCATTCAAAACATTCACAAAACGTCTGACTTTCTTCCCTCAATTCAGCTCCGTCGTGAGCTTCACACATTTTTTACAGTTACAGCTAAAATTTCTCTGAATTTTCTGGCCTATTCTAGGATTTTACATAGGTGTGGAAGATTTAGATGGTTTAAAAAAATATAAGTTTATCACTTTAATCACTAAATTTTAATCTTTTGTGTTTGCAGAGGATGTTGACAAAGACCTCATCATCTAATAAGCAGCAGCAGCAGCCGCAGCAGCCGCGTGACAACTCCTAGTCGCTACTAACGGGACGAAGGTGCTGATCCCTAAGTTAAAAAACACAGTAATGGTGCTAACGACAAATTTGTTTTTATTTTCTTTGGTTTTAATTTTTTAAATAATGACTTTTCCTACCTATACCACTAAAAAAACAAAAGAGATTAGAAAAGAGAAACGTGCACAGTCTGTACTAACAAACAAAAAAAAACACACAGTAAAGAAAACTAAAGACCTCTGATGTAAATGTATGTTGTTGACAATATTATAACGAATTGTCCGGGGCTTTAATCGCATTGGAACGATTTAATTTGAAAGGAGACGAAAACTGTAAAAGTCCAAAATAAAGTTTCTAAATAAATGCTCCCTCTGCTTGCTTTTTACAAAACAAATATTTAGTTTTTGCACTCCTTTGGTGGTGGACTCCTTTTTTCTGCTGTCATTCTGTGTATCTTCATGTTTTATTTTTTATTAATATTATTATTGTTATTTTTAATCGTTTGACTACTGCTAAACAAATTAAGACGATATATTGTTTTGGACGTTGACATGAGAGGGGTAATCTCGCAGGCTGAGAGTTGTTCTCACGTTTCAAAATGTTTCTATTCACACTGAGAGCTCGAGCTAAACTCTTTCCATGAATAAAAGACTCTGGGAATCTTTGCGTGCGTTCAGATCTGCGTTTCTTTCTCCTGGTTTATATTTGACCTCTAGTAACACACTTTTATGTCGTCTAAATTTTTTTTAAAACTCAAACAAATGTTGCGATAAGAGGCGAATCCTCACGTCCTCACATTAAAACCTTCACTTATGAGCCTAATTTAAGTTTTCAAACGCTAAATTCGAAAAATATCACATTTGAACTTGATGGAGGCAGCTGTGGATCAACAACTCCTGTGTGCTGTGATGTTAAATCACTCATTTTCTCTATGGAGTTTGGTGCAGGGGGAGTGAGTGGTTTACAAACTTCAGGTTACTGTCAGAAAAAGCTGTCTAACATTGAGATAAAGAGGAAAACACAACCGTAAGATGTAAAAGTAAGTGCAGTGCAGATTTTGTAGTGGCTAAAAACAGATCTTTGTGTCTCCACTGGTAGCCATGTTCTCACAGAGCGTGCCTGGTTATGTCACAACCGTACATAAGCACAAAATGAACTACCACTAAAGTCAAGGTGAAGACATTTTTTTCAGAAAACTGGATGAAGTACAAAAAAGTGTTTGGAGAGACTGAAACGACAAGAAATCAGGTTCATGGAGACACAAATGTTGCACAATTAACAGTTTGAACTCAACGTTTACAGTAGAGAGAGGAATCCCCAACAGAAACTGGTTTTACGGCTTCACACTTCACTGTTACTCAGTGTTTTCTGGCGTCTCACTGTGCTCACGGTCCCCTGGGGAGAGAGGGAGAATCACTGCACCCTGTTACCATCCCCACCCGTTCATCCAGACTCAAGAATGTGAAACAACAGCAGAGCCTCGTCCACAAAGCCTGGAGTCCCTCCTCTCCTCTCAGCCGCAGCAAGAAAAAAAGAAAAACCTTCTCATTTTCCAGCACTCGTCGAAGCAGAGAGAGAGAAGAAGAAGAAGGGGAGGGTTTGGTTCTGTGTTTAAACCCTGGGAAGTTAAATTTTGTCCACTTCACTACTGACACCACAAGACTAACAACTAGTTCAGAAAGAGCTACGTCAAGCTTCTTTACTGAAAGGGTGTAGGTGTGATTTTTTAAAGCCTGGGTGGATCCACTAAAAAACTTGACAAACGGCATTCTCTTTGTCAGTGGTTGTTCTGATTTGTGTGGTTTTGTTTGAAGTCGTGAAAGAGTTGCGACATCACAAACACTTTAGAAGTAGTCCGAGAAAGAAGGAAAAACACCACAGTGGAGCTCAGAGAAAATCTTATTGTGGTTACTATTCTGTATCTTTTAGAAACATTTAGTATTTCAACAAGTTAAGTTGTAAAAACTCACTACAAACATTCCCAGCTAACAACTTGAAGATGAATGTAGGTCTCAGTGTTGCAGCAGAATTGACAAAGCTGCCAAAAATGAGGCAGAGGAAGAAGGAATTCGCTAAACCTCACCCATAATAATCTAATCTAAGCTTGCAGAATCACAAACCAGGCTCCTATTTGACGATACCAGCTGTCAATCACACTGCTGTCCAATCTACAGAACTGACAACCATGTTCTATTGTAAAAAATCTGAAAATGTTTACAATAAGGTACCCAATTTCCCCACAGATCTACAATCAAACTCACTACCAGAAGAGTCGCGCCCTAGTGGCTATCCACCATATTCTTACTTCCTAATTGACTTCAGTAAAGAATCCAGAAGTCCGTCCATTATTTACAGTATATGTGGTCTAAAGTTCCCACCAATGCCGATCAGAGCCAAAGCTGGCGGTCAAAGGTCCGGGTTGCCCTCAAACTCCTAATCCTTTTTTCACCATGTGAGCAAGTGGTCTTAAAAGGGATACTTAAGATTTTAACGAGGTACTGATGCAAAGGTTGCATCTAAATGATCAAATTGTGATTGAGTGAAGTAACCTGAGTGTATCTCATTTGTAGCAGCCATAATAAGAGCTTAGCGAAGTTTCTAAACATCCAGGAAAAAATATGTTGGATGTGGATGACATTATCTACATTACAGGTATGTACTTATGTAGTACTTATGTATATACTTCAGTACCACAGTTGTATTTTCCTCAGTACTCGTGAATTCTCCTTGTGTTTCCTGATGATGTTTCCCTGAAGTAGCACAGAAGTTAGGTTTGTGTGGATGACTCATTAACCTTTTAATAAACTGAAAAAATGAAATGGAAGTCAGACTTAAACCAACTTAATGCTTTATTTGTCTCAAAGGGTAACTCAATTACAATAGTCTCCAAAAGACTATACATGCATATAATTTACAAATTAATGAACAAACAATGGAGAGGACATGGCAGCAGTTTGTCAGACAGCAACAGAGCAGAAAAACAAAGGTCAATGATGATTTACCATTCTTCAGTTCAAATGGCTTTCTCCAGTCTCTGTAAAAAGAATCAGATGATCAGTCGGGTCAAACGTAGCACTGAGGTCTAATAAGACAAGGAGAGAGAAAAGTCCACTATCACACAACTGATTGGCGACAGTTTTCTTGAGGTTCTTGGGCAGAAGGGGGAGGTTGGATATGGGTCTCCAATTAGCTAAAATCCCTGGATCGAGAGTTTCAGCAGTTGTTTAATAACAGCTACTTTGAAGGACTGTGGTATATAATGTAGACAGAGGGAGGTTAACCTTATCTACTATGGAGGTGCCACTTAAAGGTAGAACATATTTCAGCAGGTTCATCCCAGGTCCTTGATTCAACTGTGCTCGTTCTCTCCGGGTTGGAGTGGGTTTTCTCTGGGTGCTCTGTGTTCCTTCTACCATCAAACAACAATTAGGGTAATGCTCCTGTCATTAAGGCACTGACAATCACTCTGGAGTTGTTCTCCTTGCACTGCTCACTGACCGCAGACTGCTCCTAATTCTAGGAAGGTTCCTAGTAGAGGATGGGTAAAATGCAGAGGATGAATTTCAATAATAAATAATACATTTACCATAACCGTAATACAATTTTTTTTCTGTGTGGCATTATCACCCTCGCTACAATGCTGAAGGAAAAAAAAGAATCTGCCAGCAAGATACTGTTTTGGCCAACTACAAAATCTATGAAAAAAAAGGGAATTGATCATAATGCCGACAGAGAAGTATACTAGCTTTTGTATAAGCCCAACATGATGGGAACTTGTTAATTATCTGTAATAATAATGAGTAATGGGTTGCTTTGGCACTGAGAAGGGACCGCCAATAAAGCTTAAGACTGTCCTTCCAGGCCAAGCGTGATTCAGCCAGATTATTTTGTTGGGATCAATAAAATCTTGTGTTAATAGGGTTAAAACCATTCCGTACTTGCTTTTGTCCCTGAAGTTGCACTTTGGACTCATCGTAGAACTCACACTGGTCGCCAGAGTTGTACTCATCACTAGCGTCATACTGATCACCAGAGTCGTACTTATTACTGGAGTCATAATGGTCACTGCAGTTGCACTCATCACTGGAGTCATACTGGTCTCCGAAGTCATCACCGGGGTCACACTGGTCTTCATAGTCATCACTGGAGCCATACTGGTCTTTGGAGTCATCACTGGACCTAAACTCAACTCTGATGTCATACTCGCCACTGGATCCAGATCGGTACCTGGACAAATCTGATTGCGTTAAGTCCTCTTCCTCATTAGTGCTACATTTGCTCTCCCCTGCTGTTGCTGTGATGTTGAACAGCACATGAGTGTCCTCTTGTGCACTGGCATCACACATGGCTGCAGAAACACAGGGATCCTGTTTTGCGCCATCAAAAAAAAAAAAAAAAGATGTATCCTCTTCTGCCTTTGCATCACACATAGCTTTGGAAATACAGGTGTCTTCTTGAGCTGCGGCCTCGATTACAACTACAGGGACACTGGTACGCTCCTCAGATGCAGCTTCAAACACAATTGCAGGATCTTCTTGAACTACAGCTTCAAAGACGACTGTAGGAAGACAGGTGTTGTGTTGTTGTACAATGTTATACATGTTTGAGGAAACACAGGGGTCTTCTGCTGTTCCATCAACTAAGACTGTGGGAGCACAGGTATTTTCTTGATATGTGGTGTCGACAGTGACCCCAGTTTCCTTTAGAGTTGCAGAGTTGAAAACATTCTGGGCAACTTCTTGTGCTGTGCCGTTGATCATGACACAGTCGTCCTCCTGTTCTATCACATTGTGCATAGCTGAGGGAACACAGGGGTCTTTTTGTGTTGTGGCATCAATCATGGCTACAGTGACACCAGTGTGCACTTGAGCTACTGTACTGACCACTAGTTTTGGAGCCCAGGTGTCTTTTTGTGCCGTTGTAATGTCCATGGCTGCGGGTACACCAATGTGTTCTCCAGATGCAGCTTTGAACACAATTGCAGGGTCAAGTTGTGCTGCGGCATTGATCACGACAACGGGGACACCAGCATGCTCTTGAGATGCAGATTCAAACACAATTGCAGGGTCTTCT
Organism: Solea solea; assembly: GCF_958295425.1. Lineage (NCBI taxonomy): Eukaryota > Metazoa > Chordata > Actinopteri > Pleuronectiformes > Soleidae > Solea > Solea solea. The sequence continues at coordinate 1,798,365 of NC_081147.1, read as the reverse complement.
TGTGCTGTGGCATCTAATACGTCTGTGGGAACACAATTGTCTTCTTGTGCTAATGCATAATACATGGTTTTGGGAAAACATGTGTCTTCTAGTGCTGTGATGTCGGCCATGAGCTCATAAGCTGCTGTACTGACCACTAATTTGGGAATATGCGTGTCTCCTTTTGCTACTGCTCCATAATCAGTGGAGGGTAAACAGGTGTCAACCACAACTATGGGGACAACTATTTTTTCTTGCGTTGCGGCTTCATAATTAATTGTGGGATCTTCTTGTGCTGCGGTGTCAAACACAGTTTTGTGTTGTTTTTTTGCTGAAGCATCAACCATGACTAAAGGGACACCAATGTGCTCTTGAGCTGCTTTGGTAACACAGGTGTCTCCTTGTTCTGTTGTGACAACTACATGGACACCAGTGTGCTCTTCAGATGCAGCATCAACCACAGCTGTTGGAACACAAGTGTGCACTTGTACTACTGCATCGTACAGAGCTTCAGGAAAACAGGTATCTTCTTGTACTGCAGCACTGAACACAATTATGGGGACAACACTGTGCTCCTGAGATGCAGCTTCTAACACAATTGCAGGTTCTTCTTGAGCTGTGGCATCAACCACAACTGTAACCTTGGTGGCTTCTTGTGCTACCGCCTCATACACAGCTTTGGAAAAGCAAGAGTCTTCTAGTGCTTTGGCATCAACAATGACAACAGGGACATTGGTTTCCTCTTGAGCTGCAGAGTCAAACGTGACTGCAGGGGCTTCTTGGGCTTTGGCATTGAACATGGCTGTAAGAAAACAGGTCTCCTCTTGTTCTACAATGCTGTACATGGCTGAAGGAACAGTAGGGTCTTCTTGGGCTGCGGCATCAATCACAATTACAGGGATGCCAGTGTGCTCTCGAGACACAGCTTGTAACACAATTGTAGGTTCTTCTTGTGCTGAAGCATCAAACATGATTGTGGGACAATGGGTGTATTCTTGTGCTACTGCATCATAAATGGCTTCAGGAAAGCAGGTGTCTTCTAGTGTTTTGCCATCAACAATGGCTACAGGGACACAGATTTCCTCTTGAGCTGCAAAACCAAATGCAAATGCAGGGGCCTCTTGCGCTGTGGCACTGAGCATGACTCTAAGAACACAGGTATCCTCTTGTTGTAAAGTGTTGTTCATTGCCGAGGAAACCAAGGGGTCTTCTTGTGCTGCTACATCAACCAAGATAACAGGAAGATCGTTGTCTTTTCTTGCTGCAGAGTCTACCCCGGCTATGTGGCCACCAATTTCCTCTTGAGCTGCAGAGTCAAAAACAACTGCAGGGACTTCTTGTGTTGCGGCAGTAAACACAACAATGGGATCATGGATGTCCTCTTGTTCCATAGTGTCGTTCATTCCTGAGGAAACCCAGAGGTCTTCTTGTGCTGCGGCATCAACCAGAACTACAGGAAGATAATTGTCTTTTCTTGCATCAGAGTCTCCAAACATATGGCCACCAATTTCCTCTTGAGCTGCAGAGTCAAACACAACTGCAGAGACTTCTTTTGTTGCGGCAGTAAAGACAACTATGGGAACATGGGTGTCCTCTTGTTCTAAAGTGTCATTCATTGACGAGGGAACCCAGGGATCTCCCTGTGCTGCAACATCAACAAGGACAACCCGAGGATAGTTGTCTTTTTTTGCTTCGAAATGTACCCTGACTTCAGGACCATCAATTTCCTCTGGAGCTGCAGAGTCAAACACAACTGCAGGGACTTTTTGTGTTGCGGCAGTAAACACAACTATGGGATCATGGGTGTCCTCTTGTTCTACAATGTAAGTAATTTCTGAGGGAAACCAGGGGTCTTCTTGTGCTGCAACATCAACCAGGGCGACGGGAGGATGGTTGTCTTTTCTTGCTTCAGAATCCAAGCTGACTACGGGACCATCAATTTCCTCTTGAGCTGCAGAGTGAAACACAACTGCAGGGACTTCTTGTGCTGCAGCATTGAACACAACTGTCGGAACATGGGTGTCCTCTTGTTCTATAATGTCAGTCATTGATGAGGAAAACCAGGAGTTTTCTTGTGCTGCCCCGTCAACCGGGACTACAGGAAGAAAGCTGTCTTTTCTTGCTGCAGAGTCTGCCCTGAAGACAGGACCACCAATTCCCTCTTGAGGTTCAGAGTAAGGTGAGGTTCTGTTGTCGAACATGACCGTGGGAACACGGATGTCTTCTTGTTTTACAATGATGTACATGGTTGAGGGAACACGAGGGTCTTCTGCTGTGGTTTCAACTAAGATGAAGGCCTCTTCTCTTACTGCAGAACTGACCATGACTTCTGGGACACTGGTTCCCTCCTGAGATGCAGCACTGAACATGACTGCAGGGACTTGAGCTATGGTGTTGAACAGCACTGTTGGAATATAAGGGTCCTCTTGAACTGCAGAGTTGGCCATGGCTGCCCACACACAGGTGGCTTGCGGTGGCGCATTTTTGACCTCTGTGTTGTCCACTGCCTCATGCTCTGGCTTGGCAGCGGCCCTCAGCCTAACCTCTGCCTCTTTGGTGAAAGCATCAAAATTGGGTAGTTCTGCAGAAACTGAGGCCACAAAATGTTTCTCACCTCTGTCTCTCTCTCGAACAGGGAGGAAGTACTCAATGAGTCTCCGAACAGTCCTGGTGACTGCTGCTCCTGCAAGGAAACATGCCATAAATACCATGATGACATATGGTGATGTAATCCGCTGTGGCGACCCCTAAAGGGAGAAGCCGAAAACAGAATAAGATGACGAGGTGTGGCTCCGTGTGTCGGTATTTGTAATAGTTATCAAGTCACCAAGTTGACGATTTAAATGTTTTGGTTTGGTTTTCTTTTAGTTGGTTGGTAGTGACGCTTAAGAAAATGATGCAGTGGTGCATAACTGACTGTCTTTGACTTTTAAACTGATTAGCAAAAACAACTTCAAAGGTAATGTATAGATCAAAGGAAAAGCCAAATTTAAGGTACACCACATGTTAATGGCACTTTACTAGTCAGACAATTTTGTGTCTCTCCAAATTGCAAAGTTGGTCCATCCGGAGCAAGGTTCTTCTAAATAAAGTGTGTTTACATCATTGTATACAGGGACTTTAATTGGTAATAAAAATGTGTTTATTATTGGTGGATGGGCGGAGTAGTTCTGTTTTGTAGTAAAACCTAAAGTGTCACCATTAGATGATACTGATTCTTCTTTCTTGTTCTTCTTCTGGCTTCTCCATTCTCTCGAGTCGCCACAGTGGTAACTCATTTGTAAGTGATGTGTTTACCTTTAAACCATATCTGATGGCCATCGAATCTAGAGAAAAACATACATTTTTAATTTTGGCCCCTTCATCAAAACTGGGTTACTCTCCGTGATGACTCATTCCCTCCACTGAAATCAGTTCACACACACTAAATACGCTTTTGTCGCCATCATGCGTCAAATACGCACCGGTGCACCGCTTCCTTACGCGACCGGTAGATGCCAGGGAGTAAAACGAGCACCCTATTCGAACATTCCTGTGACATGATTGGTCCCCCTTAGGGCTCTGTCCTCGTAGTAGCGACCTGCGATTGGTGGACGAGTCAGCAGGCTTGGATTGGATTGGCTAAGAGGCCTGGAGGGGGCTGTACACCAAGGTTGGTTACGGAGCAGAAACCGGCAAGCGAGCACCAGCACGTTGTGAAGCCGCTAGTGTGTCTGGCAGCAACCGCTGAGGTGATTGTCAGAAATCACTCGTTTCTAAATCAACGATCTGTATATTATTTTTTATAATTGACCCACTGGTAAGTTGCTCCGCCTGATAATGTTTCAACAATCCATGTAGTAGCTGTGTAATGTGCCTGTTTTGACCGCGTTTGTCGGGGGTGAAGTGGGTCAGCTTTTCCGGGGCTCCGTCATTAGCCGCGAGAGCTAACGGAGCTAACAGGGAGAGGTGCTAGCTGTTCCTCTCCTGTGTCGCAGTTATTTTACACCGAATTTCGTATGTTAGGCGATAACGTTAGTGTGTTATGTGTGTAGTATTTGCTCCATGATGGTGTAATGTGTGTTACTATACGCAGTTTACTGTATTTTTTTATCGCCGCCATTACAGCCTGGTTTCACTCGGGGCCCACTGGTCGTGACTCCCTCCTTTCCGGTCCTTTCTTTACCGCCTTACCCGCCACATTTAGCACTTATGTCATTATTTGAACACCCTTTGACTCTGATGTTATGTCTCGTACCTTTTCATAAGATGGTAGTTGAAATGTGAAAATACTACATTGGAAAGGGTTTAACGTAGATGCCGGGCTCCGGCCGGGACACGTGTTGGGGCTGCTCCTGTAAACGAGCTCTAGCCCCATCCGTGGGCCCCGTGTGCTGGCCCAGCCGTCGCGGTGTTCGGTCCGCACTGGGCCAGCCACGGTACCGTCGTTTGTCAGGAGGTTACCTGCTGGGTAGATGGACTGGAACCCCCAATCACCACGGCCGTTTTGGACCCGCCGTGGCCGGTGTTGGAGCGTGTGTAGGCCGGTGCCTGGCGGCGTCACTGCGGGCACATCGTGTCCTTTGTCCGCATGCCATGCTCCCACTTTCACACCGGCTGCCGTACTGTAACATTTCCACACACTCGCCATTGCCTTAAATAGACTTGGACGACCAATTAATGTGGTCAATACTTAATTTTGTTTAAAAATATCGAATTAATGGGCGTTGATTCAACATTAACATGTGTATTCTAAATACAGGTTATGTAGGGATTTGTGCCATGCTGGTTTTTGGTGTGATGGATACTGTAATCTGATTTGATAACTTGAAAGCGAGATTAGATTTGAGACAGAACATGAGTGAATGTAGCCTGGAGTGTTAAAGGCACATGTTCAGCTCTCTTTAAAAAAAAAGAAAAAGAAAAAAAGATTCACTTGCTCATCCAGTCAGTTAATGGTTGTTGCTTGTGTCTTGGCTGGTTAAGCGTGTGTCGGAACAGAACAGATGGCTGCTCTGGGTTGTGCAGACAGGTGTGGCAGACATTTCATTAAACTGCACTTTTGTGAATCCATGTTATCCCCCTGCAGTGTGGGTGAAATGCATGATCTACACTAGATAGGTGACAGGAAGTGTGTTGAGTGTGGTTGGTTTATCCATTAAAAAAATAAAAGTAGGTTAATGGAAATGGCGGTTAAATAGTTTGTCTGGTTTCCTGTTAAACACTGTTTTATCTTGCTTGTTTTGTGGCCATTGGTTCCCCTCACTTTTCCTAATGCATTGTGGGATACTGAGTGTACGACATAGGATAATGGTGCGTGCCATTTGAAGTCCGAATTCTGTTTGCATGTTGCTACACTGATTGTATGCTCTAAATATCACGTGGAGCGTTGTTATTGGCTTGTATTGCAAACAAAAAGTAAATTAAAACAAACATTTTATGCTTAAAATCCAGAAAATTAATACTGTTGTTGCTGTTGGAGGCATTAGAAAGCAGTGACCGTACACATTACATTTTTATCCACTTTATTAACCTAACCACATGTCTGATTTTATGGTGCCAGCATTTCACCACGGCCCAGACCGATAAATCCTTATTATACAAGTATAATACATGTTGATAGACGTGCAAGTGAAATCTTGTGACTATTGTCTGACTCGGTCGTGACTGCATGATTCACCCATCGTTACAGGAATGTGAATTATCCAAAGTGAAACTGCATATTAGGAAACGCAAACTGGTGAATGACAGTTAATTAACCGTCATAAACTTTCTCTTCCCCGATGATGCTGTTGTTGTCCGGCTCTATGGTTACCACAGCAGTTGTCCTAGCAACCAATAATCCACTGGTAGTTTCCTCTCTGTGTAATTTTCCAAGTATATTGTGACCGATCGTTCCATTGTATTCTGAAGTCAGTTATTTTAGCTGTTTTTTTTTCCTTCCAAAGATGGAATTAAAATAAAAGCTATTTCTTTTTTTAATCACATATCACAGTTTGAAATAGTTTAGGCCTTTAGTCCGCGCACAAAATATGTCATTTGTCAAAGGTTGTGGAAAATTACTTTTCTTGTTAGTGACTAATTTATTCTCTTCCTCTTGTTTTCAGACATTTCCAGTTGACCAAAGAAATGGTGATGGAGAAGCCAAGTGCCCAGCTGGTCGGGCGAGAGTTTGTCCGACAGTACTACACACTGCTGAACCAGGCTCCGGACTACCTGCACAGGTACAACCACCGTTTCCAGCTGTAACACTGGTGCAGTTATTGTGGTTTCAACACAATTTTAATAATCATACGTGTTTTATTTTTGCGTGTCTCCGCTCAGGTTCTATGGAAAGAATTCCTCCTACGTGCACGGCGGCCTGGACGGCAACGGCAAAGCAGCCGAGGCCGTTTACGGTCAATCTGTAAGTCGACTTCACGCAGAACACGACATCTTTTTTTTTTTTTTAAGTCTTTCCACAGTGAAGTGCTTCATTCCAGTCCCACACACTGACACGGAGCAGAGAGAACGAAACTAATGTCCTGAAATAAAAGTGGTTTTCCTTGAGTCGTTCTGTCCTTAAAGGACAATAAAGTTCTGCCATCCGTTTACGACGCTCTCATAAATTTGTCACGCATTCTTTTTTGCGAAGTTTAGGACATTTTGTTCATTTCCTGCAGCTGAAAACACCGTTTCTTCAACTTTGTCTCTTCTTTTTGTTCTTCCAGGAGATCCATAAGAGGGTGATGGCTCTGAGTTTCCGTGACTGTCACACAAAGATCCGACACGTGGACGCTCACGCCACCCTGAACGAGGGCGTGGTGGTGCAGGTGATGGGAGAGCTGTCCAACAACATGCAGCCCATGAGGAAGTTCATGCAGACGTTTGTTCTGGCGCCCGAGGTTCGTTGTTGTCTTCAAACACCGGTTCAGCTCTGATGCCTCTTTCATTGTATTTATCTCATATATATTCTTTTTCCTTCAGGGTACCGTCGCAAACAAATTCTACGTGCACAACGACGTGTTTCGTTACCAAGACGAGGTGTTCGGCGACTCGGACTCTGAGCCTCCAGAAGGTGAGAGAACAATCTTTTTTTTCTTCTTCCCTGCTGATATAAATCTGTCTGATGCGGATATAAATGTCTTATTTTATTCTTACTATGACCTGTATGAGCACTTTTTTCAGCACATTTGTTTGTCTTTGAACCACTTGCATGACTGTCTTGAGCTGCTGAGGGTGTTAAATCCCCTGGATCATGTTTGATGTCTTGGAGTCACTTCTTGCTTCCAAGCAGCAGTGAGCAGCAGCTCCTGTGTTCATACAAGCTTAAAAATGCCGTTTCTCTGTATGGAGTTTGGTGCGGGGGAGTAAGCAGCTTACAAACTTTGTTTTTTTGATGGAAAAAAAATATATACAGTTAAAGAGCAGCAAAGAGGTAGCTGTGACGTTCGCTGTCCTGATCACGTGTTTTTGTGGTTGATCAGAGTCTGATGACGAGGTGGAGGACATCGAGGAGAGGGTTCCTTCCCCGGACGTCGCTGCAGAGGAATCTGCTCCCTTCTACGACCCGACAGCCTGGTACGAATCATGACTTCTGTCTCTCGCAAAACGTTTTAAGAGCTTTGACACAAACTGATCCATGGTCACAGGTGACATTCAGGGATTAACTGACCACTTTTGCATTTAAAAGTGTGTTTAAAATTAACACTGCTACATCACAAGACACAGATTTGCCTTTTCCGTCTCTTTAACTGTGTCGTCCTGGTCTCCTGTAGTCCGGAGCCGGCTGTTCCTGGCGACGACGAGGAAGCGGCGGCGAGTCCTGAACCCGAGCCGGAGGTAGAGAAGGAGGACGAGGCTGTGGCTGTGGAGCTGAAGTCGGAGACGTCTCTGGAGACGCAGACGGATGTGCACACAGCCGACGACCAGACAGAGAAAAGCCCCACCTCCGCCCCCCCAACCACAGAAGCGGCCCCTGCGCCCGCTGAACCTGCCCCTGCCGCCCCAGAGGAAAACAGGGTAAGAGAGAAAAACCCTGACGCGATGAAGTCAGAGACAGTGATGCTGTTCCACAGTAACGTTAAATGTTTCTCCTCTCTCTTCTGCCCTAAAGCCGTTCTCTTGGGCGTCGGTCACCAGTAAGAACCTCCCTCCCAGTGGGGCCGTCCCAGTCTCAGGAATCCCCCCACATGTTGTCAAAGCCACTCCCACAGCACCGGTAGGTGTCTTCACTAAAATCTGTCCCCTTCGCTCTCTCTCTCTCTTTCTGTCTCTCTCTGTTGACTCACAATCATGTGTTGACTGTTTCAGCCCCGGGCGGAGGTGAAGTCAGAGTCTCAGACGGCGACAACGAGACCACAGAGAGACCAGCGGCCGAGGGAACAGCGGCCCGGAGGAGGTCCTCCACCGGTGCACAGAGGACCCAGACCAGGTATGAGCATACGCACACTGAACAGAGCTGACATGGACTCTTATCTTGGCTTGTTCACGATATTTGTGACTATTTTTACGATGTTTTAACCTTGAAGAGGGCAGGTCAGAGGCAGGGAAGGTGAGGTAACAGGTGTGAGCACAGAGATACACACAGCAATGTGTTATATAAATAAAAAATGAGCTATATTTAAATATAAACTTCTGGCATTTGACAAACTGAGACAGATGAGCCTCAGTCACTCAGCTGTTCATGAATGTTGAATCTGGTCTTTTAATAACGGATGTAAACAGTATCACTGATGTCTCAATGAAGCCATTTTATCGTGTCCTGACTTCTCAGGCTTTAGTAATGGTCTGGGGGCCGGTCTGGTCACATGACTTTGATTGGCACTATATGTGGAGTTTAAGACCTCTGCGTTTTATGAAAATGTTTTTTCAGTGAACCGCTTATTTAATGAGGGGTTTTTGAATTGAATCTGATTTCATGTTCCTGGTTTTTTGACCAGTGATGATCAGAACATCTCATATGATGGAAAGAATCTTATTGGCGTGATGAGACAGATTTACAGCGTTTGCTTTAAGCACAAACTGAGCTCAGACGCATCAAACATTTAGCTCTGTGCTGCCCGACCAAACATCAGAAAGCTGTTTTTGTTTGTGTCTCACTCTCGGTTTCACTTTGAAGCACCTTTTGAAAGTCTTCAAAGAGTTTGAACTCGACAAAAAACAAATTCACAAAGCCTGAAATTCTTCGCATAATAACCACAGACGCAGAATAGAACCGTCTGTTTGTAGAAATGTTTATTCAGATTACCCTGTGTTGACTCATCCACTTGTTTGTGTTTCAGTGCGAGAGGGCGAGCAGGGCGAGTCCGAGAGTCGCCGTGTCGTCAGGTATCCCGACGCCCACCAGCTGTTCGTGGGCAACGTCCCGCACGACGTGGACAAGAGCGAACTCAAGGAGTTCTTTGAACGTAAGTTTTGGATTTGATATGTCTTTATTTCAAGAAAAAAAGGATTAGCCATCAAATACTCAAATATTTTAGACTTTAAGGCATGAAATCTAATGTTTAAAATACAGGGCTCACAGCATGAGCAGCCTGTGATGCATTCAAGGAACCTTGTACATCACAATGATGAAATTCTGCCCAAATATCTTGCTCTTCAGATCAGAAAACATTTGTTTACAGATGTCAAAAACTGTCAAATGACTGATTATTTTCATGATTTTTGGAATAATTGGATCAGTTTAGTCCATGAAACGTGTGGAAAATGAAGATAAACTAAAGATATGAGATGGGTTTTTCCCCACAGAGTTTGGTAAAGTCCAGGATCTGAGGATCAACAGTGGTGGAAAACTCCCAAACTTTGGTTTCGTGGTGTTTGACGACTCTGAACCTGTTCAGAAGATCCTCAGTAACAGGGTAAAAAAAACAGGTTTTCCTTATTCAGATTTCCATGTGCTCACTGAGTCCCTCTGCTGGTGTTTGACGGCACTTACACATTTTTCTTCCCTCGTCTCCTCAGCCCATCAAGTTCAGAGGCGACGTGCGTCTCAACGTGGAAGAGAAGAAGACTCGCTCGGCCAGGGAGGGCGACCGGCGGGACACGAGGCCCCGGGGTCCCGGAGGTCTCGGCAGCCCCCGGGAGCGAATCGGAGGCGGTGGTGGCGGCCGCGGAGGCCCGCCCACTCGGGCCGGTGTGGCACAGAAACCCAGCTTTGGCTCTGGACGCGGCGCCGCCCCCAATGACGGCCGCTACTCTGCCCAGCGTCAGTGAAATTCCCCACGACTTAGATTATACTGTTTGGATTCTATTTACTTGAGTGGTCATCGATTCTTATTTTTTACTGCAGCAGGAACAAAATTGGTCCAACAAAAAAAAAACCCACCCTTAAATTTAAATGGAAAAAAAAGCCCTTTACTTAGGAGCAGAAATGGTAGGAAGTGAGACTCCGCTTCCTGCCGCTTCTTCCTCCTCGATGCGGGGTTTCTGTGCGCGTACGTGACGCAGGTTTGGTCGAGAGCTTGTGTCGTTTCCTGCTGAACAGTCCAAACGTCGTGTCTCTCACCAAAATGGCTGCCTCCACCTCCTCCACCACCTCGTTCTTCTTTCTCACCTGCTGCTTCTGAGGAATCCACCCCTCCCTCCCTCCCTCCCTCCCTCCCATCACCATCATGTATTACCTGGACTTTATTTTGTCATTTTTATTATTTTCATGCTGAACTTGAAAACAAATCAAACACACCACACTCACTCACACCAGGACATGAAAAAGGGTAAATACTACTTGAATTGGGGATTTAAAAACCCAGACGTTTTTTTTTTTTGTTTTTGTTTTTCCGCGTTCTCTCTCCCTGTTTCTTAAAGGAACGTGTACTTTACTGCTTGGGCAATCCTGTGTATTGCTGACACCGTTGTTGTATCTAGCGATGGATCCGTCTTTATCTTTTTATTCTATCAGGTCAAGAGCTGAACTGTAGTGGTTTTTATTTTGAGTCATGGATGTTTTTGGCTTCCGTCGTCTGTCGTCGTCATGCGTGGATTCGTAAATGGATGCGTCCGGAACGGTGCATGTCTCAAGAAAACAAACAAAAACACAACAAAAAACAAACTCCTGTTAGGCTTCTTCTACCGTTGCACTTCATTTTGTCATCATGTCTAAAAAAATGAGAGCTCACCTGCCGATGAGAGAACTAAATTAAAAGTGATTTACTGTTTTAAACCTTTGGTCTGGTGGTGTTTTCATGGTCTGTCTTTAAATCTCATCTGAAATGTTGTGATATTTTAAAGTAAAGTGTTTTGACACAGGGCTGCAACGTTTTTTTTAAATGTTAAAAACCTATTTCTGTGATTTTTCAGCTTAAATGTGAATATTTTCTGGTTTCTTTGCTCCTTATAAACAAAGAAATCAATAAAACGATTCACTTTTGGTTTGTGGACAATACAAGACTTTCAAGATCATTCATTCCTGGTTTGGACATTTTTAAATGTAAAAACAAGCTCAGAGCATCACTTAGTGATTTGGTCAAACAATATTTTATGGACTAAACACTAGTAGTTTAATTGATGATGAAAATAATCGGTCAGTTGCAGCCCTGTTTCGATGTGTATTTCACAATAAAACCGTTCGATGCTAAAACAAATCTATACATTAAAAAATAAGTAACTAACATGCACAGCTGTATTTTAATGTTGAATAAAACACATTTAATGTGATTATTATAACTGAACGTTACAGAAAATTTAATATTTTTTCATTTTATCCTTTGTGGGCCGCATGAAATCGATAAGGGGGCTCTATATGGACCGTGGGCCACGAGTTTGAGACCTGAGCTAAGAGCTTGACTTCTGAGACCAAAGTTTGAGTTTGCTCTTCCACACCAAACCCCATAGAGAAAACCAGTGATTTTAACATCACAGCACACAGGAGTTGCTGATCCACTGCTGCCTCTGTCTGTAAATTTATATCTGTTATTTTCATGAATTCGGCATTTGAAATCTTTTATTCCTTTATTCAGATTTCCCTCAGTGACACAAAGTAACCACACGAGGCAGCAGTAGACCTGCAGCTCCTGTGTCCCCGCGAGCTAAAATCCCTGATTTTCTGTATGGAGTTTGGTTTGGAAGATTGAGCGGTTTAGACACTGAAGTAGTGAGATTAAATAATGGAAGACTTAAGATAAGGGTTTTCTAGTCTTGAACTGGCAGCCATGTTTCACTGTAGAGTGAGGACAGAGGCCAGGAGGGGGCGCACAACTCAATTCTTTATGCCTGATTATTATATTATAGTTATTTACAACGACCAATGTCTGTTAAAGAGACATTTTTCAGTTGTTTCTGTCATGTCAAAGTCCTGTTGGAGGAACTCATGTCAAATATATGAAGACTTACATTTAACATGAATCAGAGTAATATTTTTATAACAACTGCATGGGTTTAAATCGAATGTTAAATAAGAATGTATTGCCTTTTCATTAAAAGAGTTCTTGTTCTCTTCATTGTCTATTTGCATGTTGAATATCTGACATGGAAGTGATTATTAAGCATGTGAGAGATACATTATAATGTATAATCGGCCAAAATGACAAACAGAAAAGGTCAGAGAAAATGGGATCATTTTTGGCGTCTGTGAGCGCTGCGCCGCCTCCATGTGTAACAACAATAACTGAAAATAAGTCCCAAAAAATGGTCAAATGTACACACAACTTTGTGAGCAGGGTTGAAGAAACAACTTTACTTTTGTAGAGAAAGGCGTTTTGCTCTGAAGCGTCTTTGCTTTGATCACGTCTGGATTTTTAAAGTGTCTTTGCTTTGAATATTATTGGATACACACACACACAGACTGAATATCATGTTCTATTGACAAATAAAAGACTGATGAACGTGTGAGTTGTGTTTTTGAGGTGATGTGGCACAGGTTGGTTGGGTGACGCTCAAAGATTTGTATTGCACTGCAAAAAAATATGTACTCGTATAATTGACTTTAATTCAGTGTATTTATCTAATCACACCATCTTTTGGACTTATTTACCTTTTAAGGCTGAAGATACTTAAGATAATTTGACTTGTTTCAAGGAAACTTAACGAGTGCCATTTTCTTGCTGCATCAGCAGATCAAGCGATTTTCCCCTAATAGTGGTTATATTTTCTGTTTTTTTTAGAGGCATGTTTTGCAGTGTGAGGTAAATTATTTTTCCAATAGTTTTTTCTTCAGAGCTTCATGTTCTACTTACATATAAAGGATCGATAGAACAGTTTCTTTTACTAATTTAGAGATAAATTTGTTTTCAGACAGTTGATCTGAGAAACATGTCTCATAGTTTCATCGTCTCGTTCCCACAACAACAGGACGACGTCGGGTTTAAATAAAATTGACAAAAAGTCGACGTCAAAGTCACTTCCTTTAAAGAAAATAAAAGCCCTGCACTGCTCTTTACTGTGTTTCTGTCAGTAAGTTTTATGAGGAAAAGATCTGGCAAAAAAAAAAAATCAACTAAATAAAATTATCTGAATTAAACAAACACAGAAGAATCTTAATGATTTTAACTTTATTCTACATTTAAACAAGTAAGAAAAAAAATGGGTGAAACTGCCCTTTAAAGGGAAGTTAATGCTCTGAATATATATTATATATATGCAGTGTTTGTTTTATATTATTAAGATTAACAGATATCATAGACCTTTGACGTCTTTCTTGTCTCTGTGACGTTACAGAGTTTGACATCAAAGACCAAACGTCTTTCATGTTTTTGCCACGACGTGAACATTAGACAACATTAGTGAGCGTCAGTGGACACAAGAGGACGACGAGAACGAGGACGACAGTGTGTTAGAGACGCTTTTTTAACAACTTTTGTCATGTGACCTGGAGAAATGGGACTGAGAACTTTAAAGCTGTGATTGAGTCAAACTGTAGAGGGCGGTATAATTCACCTCAGCACTCATTCTGACCATTCTGCTGGAAATTAGTCAAAGAAGAAGAAGACGCGGAAAGGAGCGACGGTAAATCAATCAACCGGCTGTAAAGAGGCAGCAGAGATCTTTTCTGTGAGTAAAACATTAATTTACAACAACATTAATGTGTGGTATTTTATTTTGAAGGCAAATGTGATTTAACAATAACTAACACAAAGAAAAAAACAGTGTATTTTCACAATAAAAGGCAGTAGACAGTTATGAAATGTTCTTTTCCACCCAACTTCCTATTTCTCTCCTAACATTTAAAATAGGGCTGCAGCTAACGATTATTTTCATAATCGATTAATCGATAGTACTTGTTTGGTCCAGAAAATGTTGAAAAATTTTGTATTTTTAAAACCTTGAAATGAACATGTTCTTAAATATCTTGTTTTGTATCAAAATAGTTGACAAATCATTTAATAAATCGATGAATCGAGTAATTGTTTCAGCCCTAATTTCAATCACATACGTTTTCCCCAAATCCTTTAGCCCTAAATTCTTTCCTAGCAACAATAAACACAGTAATATTTCATATTTTTTGTGGTATTTTGTGTAGACCTGCAACGAGTCATCAGTTTCTGCTTCTTAAATGTGAATATTTTCTGCCTTCTTTGCTCCGTGCAAGAAATAAATCATTGAAATGGGTTCATTTTGGTTTGTGGACCAAATCGATTCAGGCGTTATAAAGTGAAAATTGGTCGAAATCTCTTTCAGAAACGTTGCAATTACACATTTGATAGTTATTTTTCTTAATTTTTCTCATTTATTCTCTTGTTTTCAGACATTTTTCCAGTTGACCAAAGAAATGGTGATGGAGAAGCCGAGTGCGCAGCTGGTCGGGCTAGAGTTTGTCCGACAGTATTACACACTCCTGAACCAGGCTCCTGACTACCTGCACAGGTACAGACACATTTACTCTCTTTATTAACACTGGTGCAGTTAACGTAGATTTCAACACACGATATTAATATTTAAACGTCGTGTGTTTGTGTTTCTGCTCAGGTTTTATGTGCAGAACTCCTCGTACGTGCACGGCGGCCTGGACAGCAACGGCAAACCGGTCGACGCCGTTTACGGACAATCTGTGAGTCGACTTCAGCCAGAAAACGACAACGTTTAATAAATGACAAATTAGAGCTGAAGATGTTGTAATTTTAAACTTCTATCTGACAAAATGTAACTGTATAATGATCACAACTTCAGTAACAACACCAATGTTCTGTCTCTCCAAGATTTCTAGCCTAGCTTAATTTGACATTTCTGTCCATGGTTTGTCTTTTCTATCGTACATTTATCACAGATACAGTATTTTTTATTGAAAATAATGTGTAAACTAAATATTTAATATATGAAACAGGTCATAAAAAAACACAGAAAAAAATAAGAGTTTCTGAGCTTCTTAGAACAAAAAATGCATCATTACTATCATCACTACTACTTCTAATACACTGCAAAAAAATGCATATTTTTTATATTATAAGAATAATATATATAGTTTCCATGAAACAAGGAAAAAAAAACTTGAAATAAGTCAAATTATCTTAAGAATCTTTAGCCTTAGATAAATGCACTGAATTCAAGTCAAGTACACTGGTCCATATTTTAATTTTTTGCAGTGCAGATACAGAAAAATGACAAATATCAAAATCCAAACATTTACATTTTCTGTCCTTTTACTAGAATGAATTGTAATGTTTTCATTATATCTTGTGTAAAAGCTTCATTTCTATTCATTACTCTGTAAAAATTGAACTGAAGTTCGACTTTAAAAAATAAGCATTGCAAATAAAAATACACAATGTCTTTCAGAATGTGACAAATTAGTTATTTTCCCCAAATTACTGGATTATACGTCAAAGGACTTTGTAATAAACTTAGGTTTTTTTCAGCTCCAATCAGCAATGACGTAAAATATAGCAAATATGTGTGAATGTGTAATTTTTACTAACATTATTATTAACAATAACTCCAAAGAATTAGGGCTAAAGATCCAATTTTATCTGGGTTTTTTTTGAGCAAACTTGGCGTTCATGTCGGGATCTGACCCAGTTTCAGGTCGATCCGATGAATTTTTGCAGGAATTATAAATTACAAACACATGTAGCCACGCCCGTTCCTTTGATCTGTATGTGGGTTACCATGGTAACTGGCAAAATTATTTATCCCCATTATTTTTTTTAGAGCCAAGCCTAGCACAATATTATCATCTGCAAAGCTGCTCACTGCGCCACCTACTGGCAACAGGAAATACAGCTTAAAATAACAAACACTTTTGCTACATAGACTCTTACAGAAATTATTGGTGGCCTCTCTTTAGCGCCACAGAGTGATCGTTATGGTCAATGTTCAGTGCTGTGTCCTATGTTTAAGTTGTCTTTTAAGACGTTTTTCACAATAAAAGGAAATTCCTGCAGTCGTGATAATAAATAAACAAAGACAGTGAGGAAACATCAGTTTCAGAGGTAGAATTGTTCTCTGTTTTGGTTTCCTCTTTATTTTTCTTCCTTCAGGAGATCCATAAGAGGGTGATGGCTCTGAGTTTCCGCGACTGTCACGCAAAGATCCGACACGTGGACGCTCACGCCACCCTGAGCGAGGGCGTGGTGGTGCAGGTGATGGGCGAGCTGTCCAACAACATGCAGCCCATGAGGAAGTTCATGCAGACGTTTGTTCTGGCGCCCGAGGTTCGTCGTCGTCTTCAAGCAACACAGATTCAGAACTCTTTGTCTGTTTTTATCTGATGTGTATTTTCATTTATTTTTTCCAGCACGGCAGTGACGAGAACAAGTTCTACGTCCACAACGACGTGTTTCGTTACCAAGACGAGGTGTTCGGCGACTCTGACTCTGAGCCTCCAGAAGGTGAGAGAAAAATAATCAAAAATAATAGTTTTAGCCCTTTATTTCAAAATTAAAAAGCCTTTTTCCAACAAATAAATGTCTTATTGTCTTTATTGTTTGTAAACTGCTCTCTCTCCCTCTGCACCAAACCCCATTGAGGAAATCAGTGATTTTACATCACAGCACACAGGAGTGGTTGATCCACTGCTGCCTCCATCACTAAGATCAAATGTGATATTTTGTGACGTTGGTGTTTGAAATTCTTTCTTCAGATTTACCTCAGCGACACAAACTGACCACATGAGGCAGTAGCAGACCAGTAGCTCCTGTGTTCCTATGAGCTAAAAATGTTAATTTTCCGTATGGGCTTTGGTGTGGGAGAGTGAGGAGCGTAAAATCTCAGTTTTTCTGATGGAAAGTGCTGTTTAAATCCCCTTAAGAGCTGTAAATAGGTGAATGAGACGTTCATTGTCCTCATTGTGTGTTCATGTGGTTGATCAGAGTCTGAAGATGAGGTGGAGGAGATCGAGGAGAGCGCTCCCTCTGCTCCCTTCTACGACCCGACAGCTCGGTATGAACCACAACTTCTTAAATGTGATTTAAGATCTTCTCACTTAAACTTCATCACATGAGGCTTCAAGTGTTTGTTAAAGCAAGATTTGAACTACAAGAAAAGTTTTTAAATATACACGACAGATTTTATTATTCAACACTGAATTCATGTGGACAAAAAGTCAAAAAATGTTTTGTTCTGGTCTCCTGTAGCTCAGAGCCGGCTGTTCCTGATGACGAGGAGGAAGCGGCAGAACCTGAGGCGGCAGAGGAGGTCCAGGCTGTGGCTGTGGAGCTGGAGATGCAAACAGCCGGCGACCAGACTGAGAAAAGCTCCGCCTCCGTCCCATTGACCAGGAAAGCTGCCTCTGTGCCCGCTGAACCCGCTCCAGAACAAAACAGGGTAAGAGTGAAACACTGAGGCAAGGAACTGAGAAACCCAGTGATGCTGTTCCACAGTGACGTCTAATGTTTCTCCTCCCTTTTCTGTCTTACAGCCAGTCTCCTGGGCAACAGTCGCCAGTAAAAATCTCCCTCCCAAAGGGGCTGGCTCAGTCTCGAGAATCCCCCCACTTGTTGTCAAATCCTCTCCCACAGCACTGGTAGGTGTCTTCTAAAGTCTGTCCATCTCCATTTCTGTTTCCTTACAAACGTGTGTTGGAATTTTTAGCCGCGGGCAGAAGTGAAGCCAGAGTCTCAGACGGCCACACAGAGACCACAGAGAGACCAGCGGCCGAGGGAACAGAGGCCTGGAGGAGGTCCTCCATCGGTGCACAGAGGACCCAGACCAGGTATGCAGGACATCCTGCCGTGAACATGATGCCGAGTCAGTCGACTCACTCCTGTGTTGACCCGTCGTTTGTGTTTCAGTGCGTGAAGGTGAGCATGGCGAGCCTGAGGGTCGCCGGGTGGTCAGGTATCCTGACACCCACCAGCTGTTTGTGGGCAACGTTCCGCACGATTTGGACAAGAGCGAACTAAGGGAGTTTTTTGAACGTAAGTCGGATTTGTTTAACGTTTTTATTAAGGCAAAGAACCCGGAAAACATTCACATGTAAAAAGCTGAAATCACAACTTAAACTCTTGTGGTGTAATTAAAGTCTGGTTCCCCCTTTTAAACCCTAGAGTTTGGTACAGTCCTGGAGCTGAGGATCAACAACGGAGGAAAACTACCAAACTTTGCCTTTGTGGTTTTTGACAACTCTGAACCGGTTCAGAAAATCCTCAGCAACCGGGTAAAATTATATTTTCTTCCGTTGTTACACACTCACCGCATCCCTCTTCTGGTATTTGATTCTTTTTTTTTCTTTGTCTCCTCAGCCCATCAAGTTCAGAGGCAACATCCGACTTAACGTGGAGGAGAAGAAGACTCATTTAGTCAGGGACGGTGACCAGCGGGACACAAGGTATCGGGGTTCAGGTGGTCCCAGCGGTGATGGTCGTGGAGGACTGACTACCCGAGCAGGTATGGCACAGAAACCCAGCCTTGTATCGCACATACCAGGTCTGTTCTGGACTTGATTGACCTGAAGCGTCTGCCCGAGGGCAGCAGGTTGAGATGGGTCTTTCCGTATTTCCTTGGTTCTTATGAGGCAGCGGGAATTGTACAGATCTTCTAGAAAAGGAAGAGGACATCTGATGATCTTCTAAACAGACACAACCAGTTCGAGGTGGTTCTTCCTGAGGATCTTCAGGAAATCTCCTAGTCTTCTTTGACACCTGTGTGGTGTTACTGCTCCAGATCAGGTCCTCCTCTATGAGCACCTCCAGGGAAACCAAAATCCTGAGACCCTCTCCACATAATCCACGCTGATGAGGATGGGCTGAACGCGCAAGTCAATGATCGTTCCTTAGTCTTAGTTGTTGAAACCAGGTTGTTGTCTCTGCTAAACTTCATCCAGACGCTAAACCTCATCCAGAGAACCAGACCCAGAGATGAGCCCTACTATAGTGGTGTCATCTGCATATTGAATGATTCACTTTTAGTCGTTCCCTCAGCAGATGCTGGTCCTGCACTAGTAAAAAATTTAAATTTTCCTGCGTTGACCCATCGACTCATTTGTGTTTCAGTGCGAGAAGGTGAGCAGGGCGAGGCCGAGGGTCGCAGGGGGGTCAGGTATCCCGACGCTCACCAGCTGTTTGTGGGCAACGTCCCGCACGACGTCGAGAAGAACGAACTCAGGGAGTTCTTTGAACGTAAGAACACTGCAAGTCTTTGATTTATGTGTCTCAAAGGTGGTGTAAACTAAATTAAACTTGGTTACCCCCTTTTTCCACAGAGTTTGGTACGGTCCTTGAGCTGAGGATCAACAGTGGAGGAAAACTGCCAAACTTTGGTTTTGTGGTGTTTGACGACTCTGAAACTGTCGAGGAAATCCTCAACAACAGGGTAAGACGATGTTTTCACACTCATTGCGCTCACTGTGTGCCTCTACTGGGATTTGACGGCACTTGCACGTTTGTTCTGTTCTGTTCACAGATTTTGGATTTGAATAAATAAATAAAAAATAAAAAGATGAATGTGACTCCTTTGTTCCCCGTTCAGCCCATCAGGTTCAGAGGCAACATCCGACTTAACGTGGAGGAGAAGAAGACCCACTTGCCCAGAGAGGGCGAACGGCGTGACGCGAGGCCCCGGGGTCCTGGAAGCCCCAGCAGCCCCAAGGAGCGAATAGGAGGGGGCGGAGCCAAACCCAGCTTTAGCTCCAGTGATGGCCGCTACTCTGCCCAGCGTCAGTGAGACACTCTGGGTTTAGATTATACCGTTTAAATTGATAATTTGGTCCAAAAACCCTTTAATTGGGAGCAGAATTAGTAGGAATTGTTGATTTTAAGTTGGAGCCGTCAATAGACTCACTTCCTGCTTGTTCTTGGTTTTAAAAAGTGTATGAAAATTAGGTTTTAAATTATGTAGCTTCATTCTCTGCACTGAGACAGTGGGGGCGTGGCCTCTACAGTCATTGCTAACACACTTGCACTATTCTGGTCTACCTGCCCAAGTGGAGACCGCGACGTCACGGTTCGTCAGTGTTTGTACAAAATATTAATGTTTAAACGCTCAATTACATGTAAAGAAGCAATATTTTCAGCATTTTTTTGGCAGTTTAACGACATATTGTATATAAAGAGAAAGGTGGTTTAGTTACAGTCCTGCTCTCTGTCTCCCTCTGTCTGTATCAGTGGTAGTGCAGCCTCTTTCTGTTTTCCTCTACTTCATTTCCCCATATCTATTTCCTATCTATTTTTAGCCAGCGAGGACACAGGAGCTGCTGGTCTACTGCTGCCTCGTGTGGTCAGTTTGTGTAAATCTTTTTAAAACACTGAAGTCGACACGTGAACTTACTGATGGAGGCAGCAGTGTTCTTAACACTTTCTGTGTCCTGTGACGTAAAATCAATCATGGTGTAACTTCAGTTTCCGTCACACTAACACTAGTTTTTATCATGTTGTGTTTCAGTTGTGGGTACAATGTTGTTACTTGTGTCATTGTTACCATTTTGTTCTAATATCAGCAAGTAAAAATCTTTATTTCTACAAATATGGTGAATGATATTTTTGTACAGTTTCACTCAGTAAACCTCAATGGATTCTGGTTTTTTTTGTGCGTCTGAAACTCTTGTTTAACGAGCAGTAAAAGGAAAAGTCAAACCAACATGTTTTTTTAAAAAAAAGGACCAAACACAGTAGAAGAACCATCAGGTGCAGTTAAGACATGAGGAGACAAAAGGGATCTGCACTCGCCTCACAGGCTTTAAAGGTCTGCACTCAGGTGATTCGCGTCAGGTAATTATCCACACCTGGAATCTGAGCTCGTTTCATCCTGAACTGCAGCACAGACACTGAGAGAAACATTAGTTTATTGTGTGTGTGTGTGAAATTCAAAGACTTTAATCTGGCCTGAACAAACTTAATCCCAATGGGATGATAATGATACGATATAAATTTAATGAGGTGCTATAGAAATTATACATACATTTTGCTAAAGTGAATTTAAAACTAATAACTTGTAGTTAGAAATGTGGAGGCTGCATTTTGGGCCAAACGCCAAAACTAAAATCTACTAATGAAAAGATACAAGGAAAATACACATATTTCATTAGGACAGGACATGTACAAGTTAATAAGTTAATAATAATAATAACAAAGAACACATGATCTACGGAAACTTCCTATTTGATGGGGCAAAAAAAAGCCCAAATGGCCCCAGTAAAAGACAACACTTTATCCCGCCCCTCGGATTGAACCCAGACCAAACGTCTTGATGTAGGTTCTGGTTTTGCCAGGCTAGCAGTTTGTACACGTGGCGGCCATTTTAGAATCCCATGTCGGGGTTGATGAGGTTGCTCCAACTTTTCGAGTTGGAAATCTGACTTGAGAAACTTGGAAATTCCAACTTCTAACATAACATAACTGGAATGCACTAATCTTGTGTTATAAGAGTATATATCAAAATATCAATAACAAAACAATAACACCAGACGTTTTTCTTGGCATATTTGGGCTTCTGTTGCTGGTGTAACTGCTAACAATGCAAAAACCAAAGGTTGTGGGACGTCAGGACAAAGAAGACACTGTAACGCACTGATTTATTTGCAATTTTTAATAGTTTTTCAAGAATGATTACATAGATCCTTGAGTAGAATAATAACAGAAAGCCAAAAAGATCCAACTCCGACAACCTTGACAATGTTCAAAAACAAGGTAAAGAGATTTTTGTTCAGAAAACCTTTAATCGTTAATAGAATTAGTAGTATGACATATTTCAATAAATATTTCGATATATACAGATACAGCAGAAACGGTACATTCTTTTTTTCTCTTCAAATTACTTCACTTTTTTTTTGTACAAGCCAAAATATCTGCCATTGTATTTATACTCATGCAAAATATTGTCTTTTTTTTTCTTCTTCAGATTAATGAAAAATAAAATAATTTGCTGAACTTTATTATTATTTATTATTACTTTTTTTTCATCCTGCTTTGATGTGCACTCTCGGATTAAAAGCGTCATAATGAGCATCGTAAAATTCCTGCAAATGATAACGGGTGCACTTTGTGCCAATACACAATATAGAAGCGAGTAAAGCAAAAAGTAAGGCCATTCCAGCTTGTGCAAAGAAAACAAATAATAAATATTATAATAATAATAATCGTCATAATAAAGTTTCTTTTTAGTTCACAGCAGGTCAGGAGTCACTGTATTTTGTCTTCTCCTTCAGGGCATCGGATTGTACAGTACATACAATAAGATACAAGAAACAAAACCCCTCCCCCTCCCTCCCCCTCCCTCCCCCGAAAAACAAAGAGAATTATTAATCATCGACAAATCAAATCATGCTACTTTAAAATCCACTTCAACCTATAAGGATTTATAAACTTCCAAAGACAAGTCCTTCGTCAGTCGTTCTGTCCGTAATGCAATAAACCCAGTATCTATCTCATGTTATGTACCCCTCCCCCCCGCCACCCCCCCAACCCATAGAGTAATAACAATGATTAATACAATGACGTGAAGCTCTAACGTGACTATGATTTACACGACACTCACACCTGAGGAAAAGCGTATGAATATGTCAAAAATACTTCATGTCAAAACAGCGTTTTTTTTCAGGACGTGCGTGAGTTTTAGCGCGCGCTTATAGACGTCCTCGTCTTTTTGTTGCATATTCAGCACACGACGTATGGCACAGTAAGATATGTGTGGACCCAGAAAGTGTCGGACGACTGCTGTTGGCAAAGAGACTGGTGATAAACGGAGGTGGTTCTATGGCACAGAGGGGAATAAAAGAGTCAGTTGTTTAGGCCATGATCAATGAGGAGGCTGAAAATTTGTCGTTATTGTTGTTATTTTTCTACACAATTGAATACCAGTATTAGCACTGAAACTGTCGCAGGAGCTGCTTTTTTTGTGGTGAATAAATACGTTTTCTTTTTTATTTGTTTGTTTCTAAAAAAAAAAGTTTGTGTCCACAGTTTTGGCACAAAATAAGAATAAATACATCTTTTTGGGACATTTGGACTCTTTACATTCAAATATCATGCACAAAAAATGAAGAGCTCTTTAATTTAACCTTTAATGACATGCTGAATACTTAATACTAGTCTGAATTTTACTTAAAATATAAGCTAAATATTACCGTTGCTTGCTTTTTTAAGGGATTTTTCTGCCTCGTTGCTTCTACGTACATAAGCGCTACTAGCAAGCAAATTTTTATCTGTGCTGCCTATTCACTTTTTTGGTTGTATCTACGTTAGAATGTTACAGAGAACAAATATTTGACCAAAAACAGAAAGACTACCCAGAAAAGAAGCACACACTTTTCATCTAAACATCTAAATCTGAATAATGACTTATTGTTTGCTACATTGCGGCTACACAGGTTAGCATAATATTTACTTTACTGAGTTTCTTTTGAGGGAAAATAAGACATTTTATCTGGACATAAATCATTGTTTTTGCCTCATTACACATTATTCAAAGTAGGCAAAGCATAAAACGAGAGATTATCTGCAGTGCTTTAAAAAATAAAGTAATTTGACTCAAATACTAGATGCTATCTAAGCTAACGTCTCTATAAAGCAAGCTGAACATGTGTGCTAGCATGTTGACTTGCCTAACCATGCTTAATCTTCTCATATTTTGCACCTACAAGCAAGCTAACTTTAACTTTATTAGCACTCAAATCTCAAACAGGAGTTGAGGGATTCTTTCTTTTTCGGAAACTGACATCAGCCATGTTTGTGACAGTTGATGCTAATCGTAGCAAAACATCAGTGCGTCCTCGGTGATCATGGCCATGAAAAATGCTAACATTTACTGCATTTTACAGAAGGAAATGCATAGTTGCTGGGGTGAATTTATTGTATTCTATGGCACTTCCATTTTAAGGTTAAAGTTAAAACACGTTGGAATGTGAACACAAGAATGTGCGTGGCAAAAGCTAGCCCTTCGGATCAGTCTGACACACTCAAAAAATAAATAAACAATAACAGAATGAAAAACATGATAATACATGTTAGCAATGACATCCTTTCACTTCAACAGGAATGTTATAAAATAAATAAATACATAAATAAATAAATACATTTTAAAAATGTGACGGTAGAGGAACGTGTTCCATATGAAAATATTTTGTATACACTGACATTTATATATGAGACATTATTGTAAATGAACACACCATCGAGCAAATAGTTACTATACTTCAAAAAAACCAAAAAATCTTTGGCTTTGCTTCAAAACCAAGTTTGACTGAGGCTTAAACATTTGAAAATCATTTGAACGTCACGTCTATCGAGAAGTTTAGAACACAATGAATGTTTAACAGCTGAAAAAGAATCATCTGAAGATACAATTATTGTGTTTTTTTAAGGAGGTGAAGGTGTCATTTATGAGCCTAGAGCTTACAACAGACAAAGGGACCCTCCCCAATTTCAAAAACATGTCCACCAACAATTCAACAAGCAGCTCCTTTTACTCTGATTGTGACATCAGTTGTTCACAAATTAAAATGTAAGAAAGAAAAACAAAACTTTATCTAAAGCTGGAATAATCAAGTCATACAATATGCTGATGATCTTCTTGTATATTTCCCCAAAAAGCTGAGAATCTTTTAACAATAATTTGCTGGCAGAAGATGATATTGATGTGGAAAACTCTCCGTATGTCACTGTACAAAGACATAAAGCAGTAACATAACTACGTGGAAACTCTGTGTAAAACTAAATTTGAGTTATTAAATCTGTTTTTTTTGTTCAAGCTCTGCTACAAAAATTTAAATCTCACTTTTTGCGACTTTTTCTGTAAAGAAGCACTTTGGAATTGTTTTTGAGTAAACAATGCATTTGTGACAAAGGAACAAAGGAAAAAATCCTGACAAAACAACAACAACAACGACCGTTCAGACAAAAACGGCAAATAAAAGACAGGTCATTGTTTTAGTTCGGTTTGGCTACGTCAGCTTTGTTTTCATCACTTCACCCTCTCACTCTCGTCCATAATCTTTACAATAAGCGGTTTTAGCAGCGGGATGAATGAGTCCGAAAACCACTCACAGATAGGTGGCGCTACAAGGAAGAAAAAACTGCATTAACTGCAGATTCTGATCATTGCATAGAGAAGCCTGCTGCAAAGTAAAACAGACAAAAATCTAAATCATCCCATTCACGATGGCTACGACAGAACTTTGAACTCCAAATGCATGAGAATTTAGCGTTTTTTTATTTTTACAAGTCGGGACGTTTGCAGCTACAGTTGGCGCGAGTGAACGAGATGGAGATTAACACTTAATTAAGGTATAACAGGTGTTTAAATCTGTACAATTTTCTACACGTGTCCTCACAGGATGGTGGGGGAGGGGGCATGGTCATTTTTACTCCACTCAGGGTCGAGTCGTTCGTCCTTCAGCCGATGGAAAAACAAACAAAAACAGTAAAACCTTAAAGAAAGTGAGTGGAAAACCAGTGCTTCTTCTTCATCCTGACGGACATTTTCAGCCACATAATAATTTAATTGGCACACGAATGAAGAAATAAACATGAAATAAATGAACGACATACAGAGGAACGTGTCGAACCACAGATACATGAGAACATTTCGCTTCATAATATTCAACGCTGCACGTGCAGCACGTGTTTTTTTTATATTTTTAAGTTTCCGTTTTTTTTGTTGTTGTCCATTGTTGTTGTGATTGACAGCGGCAGCAGCAAAACCTCAAGAGAGAAAAAATCGACGATCGACGAGTGCCGGCAATACACGCTTGAAGCAAATCTAGATATAGATAAGGATGAGGCGTCACCCTCGCGTCACTTTAAATCATGGAAGCACCGATCCCTTCTTTTTCCACCGGGGAGGAGGGGGTGTGTATGAGAAAAATCCCTCGTTTCCAGATGCCCACACGCTTGTAGAGTTCATACTTTTATTCCATTTCATGATAGATATATGAGTATATTACACCACCCCATCCTAAATTCACATTTTATATAGAATAATATATCTGTCTTCACACAAAAAAAACCCTTAAAATCAAACACAAGACCTTTAAATAAGACTCTCCTTTAGTTTGTGTCCATCCGTCCAATCGCCCCAGAGTTTGTCAGGCGCCGCCGCAAAAGTTCTATGTTTTAAACTTTTTTTTTCATCTTTTCATTAATATATTGCCACATTCATATATCATGCATTTTACTGCATTGCTATTGCACTGGTCCAGATTATTCAGGAGGTGGGAGAAGGAGATAGGAACAAGATCTGGGGCAAGAGAGGAGAACAAAGACGGGGGATGGGAGGGGGAAAAAGCAATGAATATCTCAAATCGGGGTAGGGGTCAGGGAGGGTTTGAGGCAGAACCACGAAAAGCATCGTAATCCTCGAGCAAAAGAGGATGAAGGAAGAGTACGAGGAAAGGTGGCGTGGTTTGGTGTGAAGTCATCTCTCTTTATCTCCTTTTTTTGTTTCTTTTCCTTCTCTTTGCACCGTTTTCTCCACCTCCACCTCCGCCTCTGCCTCCTCCGCCTCTCGACTACTGCTTGTGGATGTCCTCGCTGCGGATGATCTTGTAAGTGATCCAGTAGAAAATGTTAAAAATGAGGAAGACGAGCGGGAAGGCCACGCGGGACACTGTGTCGATGCGTTTGGCGCGGCCGATGAACAGCTTCTTCATCTCCTCGATGCTCTTCTCGGGCGCGGCCGAGGCCGGCGCGTTGTTGTTGTTGCCCTTGATGGCCATGCCGTCCTTGGCCTGCAGGCAGGCGGGGCCCATGCCATAACCGGGGAAGCTGAAGCGCCCCTCGCCCGTCTCATCCTCCTGCAACACAGGCCAAGACTCAGGCTGTTAGGAACCAGAGAAAGACGTTACTGTTGGAGGTGCGTGTGTGAGCGCATGTTTGAATGAATGAATGATGATGGAAAACAAACGGTGGAGTGAAAAATGGGACAATCAAAAACTTTTAGGGTGAGTTTGTCTTTAAAAATTATTTTCAAGAAGTAAGACTAATTTCTGGTAAAATTGTTCTCATTTTAATCTAATTTTAAGGAACAACGGTGGATGTTAGCCATAGGGTTAGCCCTTGGTCAGTCTTGAGAACAGTAACTGTACTTGGTAGGCAGGGTGTGATACGTATAGTGTGATGTTATATAGGCGCAACGACAATGGACAACAATGAACGTGATACGACAGACAACAGGGAGAAGCTTGTTTCTTCTGCTCGGTTTTTAGTCCCAACACTAGAACGAGGCAGTCGCTCATGTCCGAGCAGTAGTTCCATATCAGATCCTTTGGGCCTAAATTGTTTTGTGAGTTGAGGCTCATTGGTTCTGGCAGGAATAGCCTCCGCGTGAGTTTGTTTACGGTGGATCGCAGGTTACGAGCCTGAGACCCACGCACTTTGGGCACCCGCCTTCTCTGGCAGCACCATTTGGAATGGAGACATGCTGGTTCTGGTTGGGTTGCTTGCAGCGAGCTGGCAGAAGACTTGATTACAGTCGAGGTCCGCCTAAAACCACGCCAGCCCGCGTGGAGTGGCTCTCATCCACCAGTTGCAAGACAACTGCTGTTGGAGACTTGAATGTTCCAAACCCTAGTAACCCAAGGGCCCACTCGCCGACCACGTTCCAGTCACAGAGTGAGTAGTAACGGTCATCTGTTGGGGTGCACTGATCCCACGCACAACCTCCCCACTCTGCCTGGTTGCAGTTTAGTGTTATACCCAGGACACAACAAGACGTCAAGCTTTGCATGTCTAGCTCCACACGTACCGTACCATTACTCTGGTACCTTAAGGGAAGGTTACTGAAAAATGTAAATATTTTGGTACTATTCCTACGTAACTATGGGTAAAAACCGACCAGGTACATTTTTAAAACATGTGCCCCCTAGTGGTTGTATAAATAACAGCAATGTGGTACCTCAGGATTGATGCAATCAAGCTAGTAAAGCATTGAACTTTGGTGTGATCGACACAGGTTCAACTCTTATGTTAGACTTTGTCATTGTCTGTAACTCACTGCCTTTTTTGTTTTTTTAGCTCTAACGCTAACCTTACTAACACTTGTGCCCAGTTGAGTTGTAATATTCTGCTAAAAATGGGTCGTATTCAGGGGTTTGACCAAAAAGTTATACTCATAGTTACAATTCAACACTCCACTATGATGTTAAGCTAAGGTTAAGGATAGTAGTTGCAATTTAGACAGCCAAAGTTGTTGGCTAAGGACAAGCCAGAAGAAAGGATATATGGACTATCCACCAGGGGGCGACTCTGCCATTTGCAAAAATAACTTTTCTTCAATGGAACGTGATGTCAATGGTAAATTATGTTCACATTTAGAGGAAAATAGACGAGAAACTACAATCTCTTCCAATAGGAGACTGGGGACTTCCGCAATGTGCTACGTGGTCTCAAAGTGGACTTTCCCGTAGACGTCCTGCTCTTTTCAAAGACTCCTGAATGTCCTCTTTAAAAAATATGGTCTTTATTAAAAGTAGAAGAGATAAAAGAATGTGATTTATCAAGATCACGTCCCCAAAACGAGCTGAAGACCAAACACTGAGTGTGTTTATGTGACCTGTCGAGGAGACTGAAGGTGTTTGAATGGAGAGGATTGATTGATGTGTGTGTGTCTCAAGGTTACTGTGTGTGTGTGTGTGTAGTGTTTTCACCAGAACACGTTGAGATTATTAAAAACCTTGTCTCCACCGTCTCCCTGCCATTTCATTACAGGAGACACAATGACTTCCTTATCTGGTTCATGGACGTGCGTGTGTGTGCGTGTGCGTGTGCGTGCATGTGTGCGTGTGTATCGTGTTCCTTCAAAAAGGTAAAACAACAACCATGAAATTAAAACTCAGGAGACAAAACGTCCTCCGATGACGACGACAAGCGTCCGTGTTTGTTCTTCTGAAAATGCGTTTCCTGTGAGAGGAGGTGGGGCAGAACTATCAGCTAGACATCTCTCCTCCAGTGCATTGTGGGTAATAAAAACAGGGGGATTTTGTGATTCAGGGAAAGCAGCAGCAGCAGCAGGAGGACGAGGATGTTAACGACTGATGCTAAAAGCTCTGCGGCAAACACAAATCAAGCAGCCAATAAAAGAAGGCGCCTCAGCTCAGTTCAGCTCAGACCAGCATCTGTTCCCAACAGCAGATACACAATCAAGAGCCAATAATCACTAATATTGATGCATAAAATTACATAAAAATAGAAGAAACGTCCTTTAAAATAAAGAAATATTACAGTTTATGTCTTTAAATGCTGTGTGTGTCCTCAGATACTGTGTGTGTCCATGTTTGTCCTCAGGTACTGTGTGTGTGTGTGTGTCCATGTGTGTCCTCAGATACTGTGTGTGTGTGAGACCACCAGGTAACAATCCATTTTTGGCGCCCGTGTCCCCGTTCTGTCCTTTCATCCACACCAACCCATTCATTACTGTTAATACATGTGTGTATGTACACGTGCACACGCATGCACACGCACACACACAGATTGTGTGTCCACACACATTAGCCGCGATGCTAAGCGTCGACCTCTGTCCGTCCTTCAGTGAAGCTGCTAAACTGTTACAGATGCTCTGTTTTATTCTCTCTGTCATGTGATTAATGTGGAGGGAGGACGGACGTGAGGGGGAGGAGCAATAAGGAGGAGAAGGAGGAGGAGTGAAGAAGAGGAGGAGGAGGTGATGGAGGAGAACACTTGGACATTTGTCACATTCATGTCTAATTAAAAATGTCCTCCATTATCACGGTGAGTGTCTGATATGAACATAAGAGACATGTCAGTGTCCTTTAAAGAGACAGTTCAGTTTATATGAGTCTTAATACCATGTCACCCCTCCCACTTAGCCCCACCCCTCTGTTTTGCATAATATTCACATGTGGGCGGGGCATGTCCTAATTCTCGTTGAGGTCGAGGTGAAGAGTGAAGTGTAAGGAGATTTGGGATTAATGAGATTTTTGCCCAGAAAACAAATCTGGAGACGAAGAGACTAATGTTCTTGCAACAAAGCGAACACTCAGGAACTGTGATGAAGAACTGTGAACTGTAGAGGGTAGTGTTACATGTCTCAGTGTACTGGTTAGCATGTGGTGTGGCTATGCTAACCACAACAAAGCGTGTTTGCAGTCTCCATGAACTGGTCCACCAGTATTCCGGTGGTGAAGACATTTTGGGACATGTGTCCGCTGTTGTGTATTACAGACAAGATACAAAAAACAGCTAGCTGTAGCTAACATTAGCATGTTTTCTTGTTTGTTTTGTTGGAGCACTGCGTGTTAAATCTGCTTAAGTGATGATGTCTCATGTCCCTGATCTCTCTCCTCAATATCACTGACTTCAAGGTTCTTTCAAACATGTCATTTTCGCACGTGATCTGTGCAAAATGTCCAGAAAATTGTCATGAACGCAACAAAAGACAAAAGTTCACAGGAGAATGTCCACAACATTCAATTGAGAAACAAGATTTATACAAAAATTCAACGAGAAAACTGAAACCAGAACTTCCTGAGAACGTCATGTGATAATGTACAACCCCTCCTGACAATTTCGTGAAAATATCCAAACTCCAGAGCAGGATTTTAAGTTTAACTAGAGTGTAACCCTTTGCCTGATTTTGAAAAATGCCATAAAAGTGGGTTGAGAGCTGAGTTAGGGAGAGCGGGGGTGTGGTCTGGTAGTGAAATCTGACAAAGGCACTGATTGGACACATTAGAGTGGAGCAGTGACAAAAGAGCCAATGACAAAATGTGGATGCAGTAGCTGGTGTTTGACCAGAGAGGGCGTTAGATAAACCAATTTGAATATTCATCACCTCACTTTTCCTGTCAAAGTGTTGTTGAACCTACGTTAGCGTCAAAACTCAAAAGATTTGAGTTTTGACGCTCAAATCTTTTGATTTGAACTAATGTCCTTTCGTACATTAGTGAGAAAGGATGATAAAAATGCCAAGATATTAAAGAAAAATCTGAAACTGGACCGATAGAAGGAGGAAAAAGAGGAAAAGGTCCACTCATCCATCACACTTCCCTCCATCAGTTGAACCATTTCTATCTCGTTGATGAGATTAATCGAGCAGATTATCAGGACGCAGGGAGCAAACAGCGTGAGCTGCGCGATCGTCCGCCGCCGTCTCATCTGCAAATATTACCTTTGGATGGTTGTTTTTGGAAGAGCCACATTTACATAAAACGCCGCTCGCTAAACTGTCAACCCCAACTAATGCCGGCATCCGTCTCCTCCCTGAAACAGGCCGCCGGAGGAATTCCTTGCCCCGCGTTCCGCCTCGTGATTTCCCTCCAGAAGCAATTCCAGCACCAAGAAGGAAATATATTATACATTTGCCTTTGCTGATTCATTTTCTCCGCCCTCCCTCCTCCTTCTCGTCTCTGCTTCTTGCTTCCATTCAGGCCATTTGAGGCTTTTTAGGATGTTTCAGTATCAATATGTCAGCGCTGAGTGGATTCTGTGGAGCTGAGGGGGAAAAAACTGAGCTGTTTAAAGAAAAACGTCTAAACTGCCCGTCATAACGATTCAAAGACGGACTAAATGACATAAATGTGTGGTGACATAAAATGTAGGATTTAAAGCTGGGGTAGGCGGATTTCCAGTGAGGTGGTTGATACAAAAATGGACGTCATGATTCACTGAAGATCTAAAAAAGATAAATTGTTATTTTATGTTATAAATCAAGTAAAAAGTAGACACATTTTCTCTTAAATTTGCTTAAAAAATTAGTGGGATCGCCCCCTGATGGACATTCAAGAAAAAGTTTCAGACTTTTCCACATTGGCTTCTCTTTCCAGAACATTGGAGTATGTTAATGTAAATGTATGTAAATTCTCCTACACCAAAAATTACAAGGTGGAGACATAATTCTGAGGTAACAATTGATCAATCAATCAGTCAATCAGTCAATCAATCTCAACCAGTTTACTTGCATTTTATATTATGATATTGTACATATAAAGTATTAGAAGGTGTAAAATAAGTCACTCCATTCTGCACATACTCTCTGTCATATTCGATCTCGTCCTTCTACAAAATTAATGCCATCAACTTCAAACTTGGCCACATCACTCTGGACAAGACTGGGATTAAAAGTTACCAAAAGCGTCACATAGCATCACACAGTGTATGCGCTAGGGGCCGTGAAGGTTATATACATAATAATGTCATAATAATGATAAATTATTGTGTAAAATATATGCATAGTGTTTTATTTATTTTGGTATTTTACATGGAAATTTGTATGAGAATAAACTTTTGCTTATGTATTATCAATGAAATCTCCAGTGTCACATGTCAAACAGCGAGTGTGGTCCGAGCGTCAGCGTCGAGCTGTCAGTCTCAGAGGTCAGAGTTCGTCCAGCATTAAATCACAGATCTGTCTCCCACTGCTTCCTCAATCCTCCTGATCCCTGTGCTCTCTTATCTGCCTTTGTCCTTAAAGCTGCTCAACAGCCTGTGAGATCAAAGTACTTAGAGGTAGACGGCGTGTAGAGCCTCTCACCCTCTCCTCACCCTCTCATCACCCCCTCACCCCCCCCCTGCTGCAAAACACCTAATCATGGCTAACAAGAAGATTATAGATGATCAATCACAAAGCTGCTTTCTCTGGTAATGCTGGCGTTAAGTAGAAGTGCAGTGGCTGCAGAAATACTTCTCTTAGTGTACGATTCTTTTTCAGCCTGTGGACAAAACTGGGTCCACATCTGCGATAAATCACCAGCACGTTGAATCAGTAGGGTCAACCACAATTGTTCAACCCAAAAAAGACCCGTATGTCAGTTGTGCCATCACAAACGTGTCAGAAACAAAATAAAATACAAGGACATTTTTAAATTCAGCTTAGCCGAGTAAAGGCAACATTTCTTACATAACAGAATTTTTTGTTGTTTGTAAAAAGTTTCTTAAATTTTGGCCAGTTTTTCCTCATTTTAAGTCGCTAAATTTACAAGCTAGAGTTAAGAATTCTAAACAAGCAACATTTGCTTAATCCACCCATTTCTTTTCTATGAAAACAACACTAGTCAAATCAATTTAAGAATATTTGATTTATTTCTAGTAGGGCTGTTTAATTGGAGTGTGTGAAAATATAAGATATTCTAAGGTATAAATTTCAGCTTAATCAAAAAATTATCTTACTCCACTGGCAAGTTTTTTTTTTCTCTTAAAAGAAGATAATTTGAATCACTTTAAGAATATTTGGCTATTTTTTGCAGTGTATCACTTTGTGTGTGTGAAACTATAAGAAATTCTAAAGTATAAAGTCTTTAAGTTAACTTTTGTTGAAAAAAGGAAGACAGAATTTCGTACAACCTTATATAATATATACCATATAATATATAACATATAATATATATCCTTAACCTACAAAGCAACATTACAGTGGCTGTAGATTTTCAAGATAGTTTTATTATAGTTATATATTTTCTAGTCAAGCAACATTTACTTACACTATTGGCAGATTATTTTCCTTAAAACAAGAACATTTATATAAATTGAATAATATTTAACTTATTTCTAGTATAGGGCTGATTTACAGTGAGAGACAGAGTTATCCTCTTTCTTTACTCGTATACTTGAAACATGACGATCCTGGATTCTATCCAGCGTCTCTAATGTCGAACAGTTATTTTTCCTTGTGTCTCCGTCGGCACTGATTCTGACTCATTTGAATTCTTCTCATGCTAATCTTGAGACGACGGCGCTGCTGCTGCTGCTGCTTATTGAAGCAGACTGAAGGTTCGACTTCCCTTTGATTCCTAAAATGCTTCTCAGGTGGGCCGATCCTTCAAGGATGAACACTGCTGGTCTGAGACGGCTGCAGTTGCCACGGCTGCCCAGCAGGAGGAGGTGTCACTCTGGACGTGGACTCACAGAGGGTTCTCCCTCCCTCTCCCTCTCTCTCTTTGTGCTGCAGTATCTGTTTGACGCTCTCTCACTCTGTCTTTCTAATTAGACAGACTTGTGAGGCAGGTACAGCCTCAGTCTCATCTCTCTCTCTTTGTCTTCTTCTTCTTCTTCTTCAGACTATCAGTGTCACTGAAGAATCAATAAAGCATCAGGGAAGAAACCACAGAAATCAGCACAACTGGGACTGAAGCCTCTGCTGCTGCTGCTGCTGCTGCTGCAGAGAGGACGACGTCCTCCCGTCCAACACTGATGAGAGACGAGCCGAAGTGGAGGCTGCGATGTAAAGCACCAGCACAGCCTGATTGATTAACACTCTGACGCTGACATTTCCCAGAAACGCTCGACTACAGTTTCCAGAAATCACAGAAGCACTTGGCCGTCGCTCGGCTTTAGCCTCCGCCCTCGATCAAACAAACAAACAAACAACAACAACAACAAATGCTGCTGCTTTGTTTATCAGAGCCATAAAGTTGTTATATTAGGATAATAAAGTATTATAATCATAATATTACAAGAAAAAAGTTGTAATACTAGGAGACTAAAATTGTAAAATTATAAAAAATAAAGTTGTAATGTTGTTTAAGAGAAAAAGTCCTAATATTACAAGAAAATAGTCATTATATTAGGCGACTAAAGTAAACTATAAATTTGAAGTTGTAGTATTACAAGAATGAAGTTGTAATATTAGGAGAATAAAGTTGTAATTTTTCATAAGAAAAAGTCATAATAAGAGAAGACAAAAGTTGTAATATGAGGAGACTAAAGTGGTAAAATTATAAAAAATAAAGTTATCATATTACAACATAATGTTGTAAAATTAGGAGAATAAAGCCATAATCTTTCATGAGTTAAAGTCGTAATATTGCAAGAAAAAGATGTAATTTGAGGAGAATAGAGTTGTAACATTACAAGAAAAAGTTAGAATATCACACAAATGTAATCATAACACTGCAAGAATAAAGTTGAAAATTATGAGACTAAATTTATAACATAAGGAGAATGACTTAATGACTAAAATTATAACATATATATAAGTCATAATACTATTTTCTTTCACTGTTTTAGTGGCGTACGCCTCCATTCACATGACGCGATGATCACGTGCAGCTCATTCATCCCCGTAAACACGCAGCCGTAATCACGGGGAATAAAATCCCTGCAGGGGAATATTATTCTAATCCAATACACGCTAACACAGTTACATGTGCTAACCGTGCTAACTGTGCTGCCTCAGCCCCATAAAACACAACAGCAGCCTGTTTGTTCTGTCCTGTTGTTGAGGGAAACTCTAAATAAAAGCCTTATCTTTAAACTTAACCACTTCCTTTTGCCTCATTAGGTCCAGGTTTTGGTCCCCAATGATGACTACTGGTCCTGACAAGGTCAGAGTTTATGGCAGATATAATGTATTCCCTATTCCCTTACCCTAGCCTTAACAAACACAACTAAATATCTAACCCTAACCCTTAACATAAACCTAATTCTAACCCTAAAACCAGGTCTTAACCCAGGGGTCAGTGAGTGTCTGGTCTGGTCACTTTGTAGCCCCCGAACCGCAAGTTTGAAACCTGTCCTAACCCTTTTAAGGTGGGACACAACGTGAGGACCAGCTAAAATGTCCTCACAGTAATTACACACACACTTACAGACAACTGCACATATATTTTACAACAATACCGTTTACGAACTGTAGGGGGAAGCAGAGAGCAAATCCTACATTGTGTTACTTTAAGTATAACCAGTTAATGACTCACCCTCACCTTAACCTTACCCACAACGCAAATCTTAGTCCCAAACTATTGGTTTTGTTCTCCATGAGGACGAGTGGTCCTGACAAGATCAGTGGTTATGCGCGGTCCTCAAGAGGCAACAAATACAAGAACACACACTCACACAAACACACGGATCTGTAATGGCTCCATGAAAAGACTGAATCTAATCTGCCTGAAGTACGTCAGTGTTTGTGTTCATTGAGCAGAAACCCGGGCTCTTATTTTGTATCAAACACAATCCCGACATGATTTTTCCTCAAAGTAACAAAGTAACAAAGCAGCAGAGTCTGCTTTTAACGCAGATCTTTTCTTCTCACAGACTGGACCAACGTTTGAATTCTGACTGAATGAGAAAATCAATTTAGACCAAATCATTGTGAGCGTGGCTGAATGTGCTCTATTATGAGAACACACACTGAGAGTCAACTGTGTTTGGATTTTTCTCTCTGAACCAAACGACTCAAGGCTGAGAGAATTTGGACTGAACCTGAGCCGAGACAGACAAATATCTGGTACTTTTTCTGTTCATAGTTCCTCCTCAACGTGGGCGGAGTCATCAAAGCATGGCAACACACAAACTCGAGACTTGTAAAGCAGTCGTTTTGGGTGTAACTGAATCATTAGAATCAACAGAATGGTTCAGTACATCCTGCATGGTTGGAGCAACAGTCACTGAACGGAAATACAACTGAACGTGGTCGTGATCGGGCTCACGATCGCTGGCTTTCAGCAGTGCTGTCTCTAAATACACCAGACTCCTCTGTTAAGTGTTGACATTTTAGACATTTCCTTTGCTAAATGTTGGAGATTAACATTTAATGTTTTCAGGATTTTTAAGTCAGTTTAACTTTGATCTGCAGCTTTGATTCTTGTGTCGGACGTCACGCTCATGACTCACCAGTGACGACAATCTCTGACCAATCAGTGGGATTTGGAATTCTAAGTAGAATTTGGAATTCTAAGTGTATTTATAATTATTCTCGTAATATTATGACTTTCGTAATATTAGGATTTTTCTAATATTAGGACTTAATTCTAGAAAGATCATTTTTTTCTCTCTTCAGTACTCTGTCGTAGTATTACTAATGAAAAAGCAAAAGAAACGAGCCGAGCTAGAAGTGTTTAATGGAAAAAGACAATAAGGGTAAGTTGAAGCGACACTAGCTTTTATTTGTGGTCACGACAGACAATAACAGTTATTGTTACATCCCGATAATATCGAGTTCTTAGTGACTGTTGATGCTGTGAAGCTGGAGCCGATGAAGGCTGAACCTGGCGGACGTTTCCTCACTAATGGATGACCGTGGATCACATTAGACTCACATTAGAGCGACTGTCCACTGAGGTTAATTAAGAAGGTGTGACGCCCGGGGGATCAGGGTGACTTCACACTTCACTGCTGGATTTATCACACGGCTGCAGCGCATCAGGGATTCAAGTCCACCATCTCAGTGATGACGCTCGTATATTTTATTCTTTCTTTTCCAGGCTTTGTTTTTGTTTTTCGTTGCTTTGCATAAATCCTGAGGAGCTAAATTTCAAAGTGAAGTGTTTCTACACTTTGAGGGATTCCTTCATTTGGCCCACATTATACTTAAAGCAGCCTCTCGGCAGAAAATCCTACTTCAAATGCAAATACCTCAAACTCCACTGTGTTTTCCCCCTCGTGATTCTGAGCAGTTTTAGCCGCAGGTTTGGACGTGGAAACTGAAAAGCTCCTTAAATATTCAGCTGTCAAACTGCCTGTAGTGAAGGTAAGGTCGGTTAAGGGACTTTCTGCATCATATGTGCAAAATTAAAGTACAAACGTGTACTTGACAACATCTTTTTAAGCTACTTAAATCCTCTAATCCATTCACAAGTGTGTCATTCATTCAGTCATTTATTTGATTTTCAAATAAAAACATGTAATACGTTAATAAATATTATAAAATATAGATAATTTCATTATACAATAGATTAAATGACCCCTGTTTTTAAATTCCCTGTTGTGGGACTAATAAAGTATTATCTTAATTTCCTTACCTTATATTATTTTTCCCTTACCTTATTTCCTTACCTTATCTAACCTTTTCTTACCTTACCTATCATTATCTTCACTTACCTTATATTATTTTACCTTACCTTTAGTTCCTCACTCAATCTTACATTACCTTATCTTATCCTTATATTGCGTCCTGTGCCTTTCCTTATCTTAACTCTTTTTCCTTAATTTATCTCACCTTATCTATCTTTGTTACCTTACCGTAACTATCATTATCTTGCCTTAACTTATCTTCACTTACCTTATATTGTTTTACCTTACCTTCCTCCCTTTGTCTTACTTCATCTTGACTTGACTTATTCTTATGCCTTCTCTCATTCAATTTTATCTTAATTTCCTTTCCTTATCTTAACTTTATTTCCTTACCGTAACTATCATTATCTTACCCTATCTTATCAGACCTTATTTTGCATTAACTGATCTGTCTTTATCTTCACTTGCCTTAATTCTGTTATCTTATATTAATACAGGTAACAAATGACTATGAGAGGAACATACGACAATTGTACATACAGTAGTTTGTCTAAATTCGGAGTTATTCAACATTCTATAATTTGTTTAATTTATTATTGATCAATAATTCAACACAAATCAACTCTCAGTTTAATGTAAATTTACTCAAATAGAACTAAACCTTATGTTTCTCCTCCAGACAGGAAGTTAGCCAAAAGACAACATTGTTCTCATGCATTTTTCTTGTTTGTTTTGTGATAAACTACAAAATAAAATCAAACTAAAGTGTGAAAACAACGTCAACAACTTTGTCTCAGAGCGTTTAAATCGATAGCTGGTGTTTATGCCGAGTCATGAATGTGTCAAAACTCTTTCTCTCGCCGCCTTTTCTACAAAATATAATAAAATAGTATTTGACACGGACAAAAAAACAACACTATTTTACAGTTTTGTTCTAAGTGAGGTGAAGAAAAGTTTACAGGAATAATCAGTGAGTGGAATAACAGTGTTTTCTCTTTGATTGCCCTCACAACACTCACCTACACCACTCTTCATCTGTTTTCATTAAATATTCATCCACACTGAGGTGATGTTTCCACTTTCACTCGTTTCACTGATGAGTAAATGCATTTTTTATGCCGTGTCGCAGAGAGTCCTGGGTGTGAAAATGCAGAACTAACAGGTGAAGCGTCTTCTTTCCATAACATGTAAAAAAATTCTCCACAGTTACCTGAATTCACCTCAAACCATGAAATGAACACAGGATGAGACACAGTGAACTAAAACACGGTCAAACGCGGCTGTCCTACATTCACGCTGAGAACCTCACAGCCAAAAACTAATTATATTACGTAACAGCCTGATTTTTCCACCTTCTTTTTTTGTGAATGAGTTTGCCTTCAGAGCAAAGATTTAAAGTGACAGTTCAGGAAAAACAGATTAGATCCTTGAAAAAACCTCTTAAATCAATCACAGTATATTAAAAAAAAAAAAATAAAAAAAAAAAAAATATATATATATATATATAATTCAAACTGAATTCACAAAATAACACATTTCAACTTACTGATGGAGGCAGCAGTGGATCAACAACTCCTGTGTGTTGTGATGTTAAATTATTGTGGTCTAAAAAAGGGGAAAAATTGCTACTATAGATTCACAGCCAATACTACTAAGGCACGATATACTAAGAAATATAAATGAAAAGATTATGTACAATAAAATATTCCCCACTGTATCAAATATACATTAACTGAATAAATAAGGATATACAGAAGATTATTAAGTAAAGTGTGTAGAGCCTAATGTATACATTTAAGTGTTGAAATGCAAATCCTTAGACCACCACACTGCAAAAAACCCTAACTATCCCTTTAACAATACTCTCAAATTACACAACATGACGACCTGAGTTCACCTACAGTGTTTGTGTAACGAGGAGAAATAAAGAACAAAAATATGCAAAAAGGTTCAGTGTGGCAGATGTGGGTCACAGTGCAGCCTCAAGCTCTCTCGCTCTATCTTTCTCGTTCTTCCACTTTTGGCTGAGCGAGCGAGGGTTAGTGTCTGATTCACCTGAAAGCAGCAGCAGCAGCAGCAGCAGCAGCAGCCGCAGCAGCCGCAGCAGGTGGGCCGTTAATCTACCTCTTCACCGACCATCACGGCTCTGGGATTGGGGATTACAGCGATTGGATTTAGGGTTTAACGTTCATTCTTGTTTTTATTTGTATTTTTGTATCTATTTTACCTCAGAATTCTCCTTTAGCTCCTCACCACTCGTCCTTACTTTGCTTCTACAGGTTTTCTACCACTAACATTGTGTGTAAGAGACCCACACTGAGTCCTGGTCCTGGTGGACCCTCTAGTCCTGCATGTTTTAGATGTTTCCCCTGAATTAAATCATTGATGCTGGATGACAGGCTGACCATTCGGATCAGCTGGAGCAGGAAAAACATCTCATACATGTTCATTTAGAGTAGTTTCCCTTTCCTTTAATTCAGATTTATCCATGAGAGACTTCTTGAAATTTGAAGTTGAATTAAACGTTATAAAATATTAAACGCCCATGTCTCATTTGTGCTAAATAAAACATGGCTCGCTGCCGAACAGGAGGTC
The DNA here is from genome assembly GCF_958295425.1 of Solea solea. Classification (NCBI taxonomy): domain Eukaryota; kingdom Metazoa; phylum Chordata; class Actinopteri; order Pleuronectiformes; family Soleidae; genus Solea; species Solea solea. Next base: position 1,757,851 of record NC_081147.1, on the reverse strand, counting down.
AAGACGATTTATTTTAGATTTTTTCTTTTAGTTTAGTAGCTGCTCTGGGGCTTTTTGATCGTGATCCTCACTGAAAAATTCTAGGTTATAGGAGAATAACTTTCTCCTGTGGTGATATACAACTAACATCCTTGAAACTTCTCTTTAGAATGGTACAGAATCCATACTGTGAAATTCACTCACTCAATAATCCTACTTTTTCATTGAGAAAGCAACAAATAATTGGGAAATATTGGCCAAATAATCACCTCTAATAACAATATATCTACTACTACTAATGAATGAATAAGTTATTTTCATTTATTCAAATCGGTTTTGACAGCGATATGATTGTTTTACTGTTTTGTAGGTGGGGATTTCTTGAAAAGTAGGGATTTTTTGTGACGTCATCAGTGAGTAGATTGTTACCTTCATTTATTGGAACATACTTGGGTGATCTACGGTGGCCCTGAAGTGCAACTCACCAACACAAATAGGAAAACACAACAACATTAACTAAAACAAACCAGTAAATGATGTTGTGTTTTAGTTAACGTCGTGGTAATGTTGATTTTTCTTATTTTTGTTGATGATTTACAGTGTAGTGTAGACAGGAAATTGGTAACAGAAGGACAAACTTGTCATAATCGTCCACACTAAGTAATTTGTCCACTTTTAGCTACTTGGTCCTCACTTTTGCTGCGTCCTTGACTTTTCACCTGCTTAGTGGGGACACGGGGGCCTCACAGGGACGCTAACGTGGAGGTGGGGGAGGCGTGTTGTGCTCACACACACACTACAACATGTCGAAGTCAGTCAAGCAACTGTGGTCATGACAGACACGAACAACATGCCCTACAACACCAGGACAGCACTCATGGACGCAGCCATGCATGAACATGACACACACACACACACACACACAGAGAGAGAGAAAGAATTTACTGCAGGCTAATTTCTTGCGGGTGTTTGCGTTTTCCCTTTTTTGTCCTTCACACACATGAACACAAAGCAGCAGTTTCACAGTGAACCAGTAGTGACAGCTTCACTCCTCGTTCAGTCACCGCGGCCCCGAGAGCTGATGAATCGAGTCGGACACGTAGAAGTGATTGATTAAATGCTTCAAAGGCAAAAAAAATCAACTTAAGGAAGAATAAAGGAGAGAGAAGAGAAGAAGAAAAAAGAAAGAAAATAAAACTGAACTGACTTTGACAGTTTTTTTAAATATAAAAATATCCACGGCGGCGACATGTAAGTCAGGTTTCTACTTTATCTTCATTTAATCCAAAGTGTTCCAACAGTTAATAAAAGAAAGAATATAATTATACTCTGCAGATGTTTGTCTTTGACTTCACAGCAACGTCAGGACTAAGACAGATGACAGACTGCTGCTGTGATTACAGTAAAAATGTTGTTGTTTTCCATCAAAAAAGAAAGATAAACCAATTTATTGACTAAAATTGCCATTTACAGTTATTTAAAACCACTTATGATCAATTCAAAATGACTTAATTGAACTGTTAAGTCCATGTGGCATCTTATCTGAAGCTTTTATCATGTTTTGAAGTAAAGATGTTGCATATTTGTCATTTAGGACGTCTGGTCCATGCAGACTTAATGTTTAAGGTTCAAAAGGTGTTTAGATGTTGCTTTGATAGTGTTATTAGTCATTTAAGTAGATCATTTTAGATTTTTGATTGTCAGTGTTTAGTAGTACTTAGCTTTGTTGTTATAAATTAAATTGATAGTTTCTTTTTGGTAGTTTTTTTATTTAAAACCCTTTGTAAATTCTCCTTATAAACTTTTTTTAAATGGGAGTAGCGTTTATTAGCGTTCACTGTGCAGAGGTCACAAAATAGACAGTTTTTATTTTATTTTTGTTCAAACCCAACAAACTAAACTATGACATATTCCCAAATATTCCCAATTCCATCACATTGCCTATAGGGTTGTGCTGAAAAAAAGGATATAATAACAATTTGTTTTATTTTTAGGTGCCTTTCTTGACACTTGACTTGTTGTTTTTGGACAATAAAAACCACACAAACATGACAACAACCTACGTTGGACATTATGTTTTTGTCAAGATTGACCTAAGAATATAATAACTATAACTGTAACACAGATAAATAATGTGTCCAGACACCACAGCCGCATTTTAAGTGTTTACAGACGATGTGTGGGTTAACCACACCACAGCTATCTATAATAATAAACTACACCACAATCCTTCCCTCATCACAGCCACAACAAATCCCTGCGTTACTGCTCTAAACAAAACCACAGACAGTCGTAAAGAAAACCAACATCCTCCCCAGACGCTGCTGCCCGTTCCGCCGCCTCATTCAAAAGTAAAAAAAAAAAAAAGGATTCAGTCAGGACATTAAAAAATCCCCAAAGACTGTGTTTGCCCTTGTTTCTTTTAAATTATGCATTTCCCAAACACAACTGTCCCTACAGGAGGAGAACTCCTCTGTCTTTATTTGTCCGCGTCGTGAATCAGTGATGAGTTGGGTTTGTGTTTGTTCTGCGGCTCCGTCTTTAATCAACCTCCGCATCAATCATTGATGACAAGAGACTCGCAAAGCTGCGATCAAACAAGCTCCAGGTCAGAGAAGAGCAGGGATTGGTGGGATTTGACTTTACTTTATTTTTAACAGCACTGTGGGCTTTATTAAGACGTTGCAGACAAAACATCCCTGTACAAACCACAGAACAACCGGAGGACCTGAGATGTTTTATTCTGCACAGAAGCAGGAGGGTTCACAGGGTGAGAAGAACTAAACTTAGAAAAAAAACAACACATTTGTGTTTTAACCGCTTTGTTTTTGTTCCATTTTTGAGAAAAAGACTAGGAGTTTTTGAGGATCTGAGGGATCCACATCCAAACCTGATACTACTACTACTACTGCCACTGCTGCTACTGCTACCACCACTAATACTACCACTATTACTACTACTACCACTACTAATACTACTACTACCAGTGCCACTACTACTACTACCACCACTACTAATACGACCAGTACCACTTCTACTACTACTACTAATACCACTACTATTTTTACTACTATCAGTACTACTACTACCACTGCCACTATTACCACTACTACTACTACTACTGCTACTACCAGTACCACCACAACTACTACTGCCACTACTATAACCAGTACCACCAATACTACTACTACTAGTAGTACGACTACTACTACCACCACTAATACTACTGTCTGTACAGATCCAGTTGCAAGGCTATTATTATTATTATTTGTACAGTATGTTAAAAAACCTTTTAATTTTTACTACAATTTCAGCTACTGCTAGTATAAGTTATACACCACTATACTATAAAATATTACGACTTTACTTTGAATTATTCTGACAGAACTTTATACACCTGATACATTTATTTTTTTTTCATTTCTTTTTTGTCCCGTCTCTCCTCTGTTGTCCCACATTTTTTTCTCCCTTTCACCGCAACCTACCGAGGCAGATTCTGCTCACTGTGCGAACTGTTCGGTTTCTCTTCTCTTCTCTGTGATGATTTGTGTGTTTTGTTTTTCAGAATTCTGTTTTACGCGGACAGTTAATGAACTTTTCGGTTGATCTTTCTGTCACAAAGAAAGGGTTGGAGGTGACGTGACGACGAACAAACAGAATGAAAATGAAGGTAAAAATGTCGTGACGACGTCTCACAGACGCGTCCTCACCTTCATGTGTCGTCGCCTCCGTCTGCTGAAGCGCAGCAGCTCCTTGTGTTGGCGAGCGATGAAGTTGACGGCGGCGTACTCCAGCAGAGCCGAGAAGACGAACAGCAGACACACGGCCATCCAGATGTCGATGGCCTTGACGTAGGACACCTGCGGACGGGGACAGAGGACAAGGACGCGTCAGATTATTGTTGACCTTTGTAGTTCAATAAAGGAACGAGGAATATAATGTGTATGCAAGATATATTCATCATATTTGTGTCTTTAAAGTCTGAAAATCATTGAAAATACACATTTTATTTCACAATAATTTTTTTCCCCTTCAGAAATTAATAAATTGAAACATTTAAGAAATAATTTAGTTTAAAATTAAATGCACACTGTTCATGACAGATGTAATATTTGAGAGAAATTAAAAAAAAATACATTATAATCCTGTCCTTAATAGATGCATATTCATTGTTATACATTATCTGATTCACGGTGTCCTAGATTAAACATAATATAGTTTAAAATATCAGGAAACATTTTGTGTTTTATTGCCTTTATTTTAAGTTTAATGTCCTGTGTACCTAATAAAGTGGCCAGTAAAATGCACAAATGACAAAACTGTCTTTTAATATGCACGTCACAGTTTAACATAAACATCCTTCTTTCCTTCCTTCCTTCCTTCCTTCCTTCCTTCCCCTCAGCTGTGATCACTGCTGTGCACAGGAATCACGGTTCACCTGTTTAATATCTGGAGCGTAAGACTTGGTTTGTGTGTTTGTGTGTTTATGTTTGTTGCCTTTTTAGGACCTTTTTTCTGTCCTTGTCAGGGCCAGTCGTCCTCACAGAGACCAAAACCTGGTCCTAATGAAGCAGAACCTCATTTAAGGGGAAGTGGTTAAGTTTAGGGACTACGGTTTGAATTATAGTGAAGTTAAGGTTAAAGATGAGGTTATTTTTGTCCAAATGAATGGAAGTCAGTGCAGTGTGTGTGTGTGTGTGTGTGTGTGTGTGTGTGTGTGGGATTACAGCTTCCCTGCACATAATTACACAATCCTTCCACCTCACGCAAACTCACACACCATGTTTTTTTCCCCCTCCTTTAATCTGAAAATCTCTTGTGTCACCACTACCTCCTCCCCCTTCACTCTCCGCCCATGTCTCCGCCCTTGTCTGGCGTGACGCTCACCTTGGGCAGCGAGGCCCTGGAGCCGGAGCTCTGCGTGGTCATGGTCAGCACGGTGGTGATGCCCAGACCCACTCGAGCCGGCGCGGCGTCCATGTTGATCCAGAAGGAGACCCAGGACAGGATGACGATGAGCAGCGACGGGATGTACATCTGGATCAGGTAGTAACCCATCTGACGCTCCAGGTGGAAACGAGCCTCGATGCACGTGAATTTACCTGAAGAAAAGAAGAAGAAAGAAGAAGAAATGTTCAAAGGAAACGACGGATTATGGAGGAAACACATTATCCTTTGTCCATAACAGTCACACTAATCTCTGTTTGGTAAATAATCTGATAAACACCAGAGCAAGCTGCATAGATATATATATATACAGTATATATATACTGTATATATATATATATAAACTGCATTTCACACGAGAACACAAGAAAATAAAGAGTAGAGCGCAAATTATTTACAAAACGAGAGAAATATGAATATTAATATAACACTTATAGCCTATTACGGTGCAGCAAGAACAACTAGTGTCATTCTGACACATCTGACCCACATAAGGTAGCAGGAGGGTTAAAAAGAAAAGATAGAAAAATAAGCAATAACTTAAAATTAAAAAGTGGAATCCCCCGATACATATTCTGCAATGTTTTGTTTTGTGAGTATATTGTTTTAGGAAAATCCTTAGAATATAATATTTTTGGGGGTATTTTAAATTTTAAACGGCAGAGTAGAGCGCAAATTATTTACAAAAAGAGAAATATGAATATTGTATATATGTAAACACATACACATAATATGTGTTACAGTTTCCTGTTATAATATGATAATGTTGTTTGTCATAATAACAATATTTTGCTTTTATTTTATGGTTGTTCTGTGACAGAGCGCAACACACACACACAAATGTGATTTTTAGGCTGCACTCCACCTACATATAAGATTATAAAGCTTTTCATGTATATATAAAATGATATCGTATGTGAGTTTAGATTATAACTACGATATAATCAAAGACGATCAATGGAAAACAAGGAGAGGAGAGATTCATGTGTGTGTGTGTGTGTTAATTAAAGGTTACACCAACATCTCAGGCTTCATCCACACTTCACTGCAAATGAGGTGAAAATGAGGTGAAAATGAGGCGAGAAAAGCAGAGAACAGAAATATGAAAGAGAAGAAGAAGGAGGAGGAGTCACGACCATGATTTGTAGCAGAAATGTGAAAAAAACACATTATTGTTCATTAATTGTTGGTTTTTAATTTTTATAAAACCATGGAAAGAATTAAATGATATCATTATGACGTATTTGTGTAAAAAAAGCTGCAGATGATGTCTTTATTCTGTGTGTGTGTGTGTGTGTGCGTGTTGATTAGTTCAGACTCAGAGTCATCACTCACACAGAGGTCGACGGTTGCTGTCGACACTGAGGAGATGAACGATCCACCTCCAGACGACACACACACACACACGCTGACCAGCGGCCATTTTTGAGTGTTTTTGTCGGGGGAAACTTTCGTCTAAAGTTTGTTTTGTGTCCGTTTCCAGGCATTGATATGAAAAAATAATCCAGTTCTGCACATAATCTGAAATTATGAACCACATACTAACTCACAGTTTCCTGACTCTGAGTCCTGACAGTGACTCTGAGACTCTGAGTCCTGACAGTGACGCTGAGACTCTGAGTCCTGACTCTGAGTCCTGACAGTGACTCTGAGACTCTGAGACTCACCTGTGTTGTAGTGCTTGGTGCAGTAGCGCAGGTCCTTCTCCTCTTTGAGTATAAACTGAGGTAGCGTCAGACCGTCGGCCACCTGCACCGGTCCTTTCTCATCCCACTCGAATATGAGGTCGTTCATGGTGTAGCCGACTGGAGGAGACAGAGACAGAGACAGAGGACGACAGGACAGTGAGACACAGGACAGCTTTGTTAACTACACTAAATTAAACTGAAATAAACCTCTTTCACACCAAAATCCATCGAGAACTTTGAACTTAGTGATGGAGGCAGCAGTGCATCAACAACTCCTGTGTGCTGTAATGTTAAAATTGCAAATTTTCTCTACGGACTTTGGTGTGGGAGGAGAAAAACACTTACAAACTTGATTTCCGAAGAAAAGTCTATTTGACAGTGAGATGAAGACGTGAACATATGTTTAAGATGTTGTTATTGGAGTCGATTTTATCATATAATTTTATCAAGAATCATTAAACCTTCACTCATAGTGCCACACTGGTGTTTTAACTGTTTCCAGTGTCTGTTTATTTCCCTGTGAAGCTTTAAATTCAAAAGCAGCAGCAGCAGCAGCAGAATTAGTCGTAGCTGACGTTCACTGACGTCATTGTGTTCTGCAGAAGACCTGAGATCTTTGAATCTCAGCTTCAAATTCTTGATTCAGCTCACGTTTGAGCCGAGAATGAAAAGAAAAGGCCACGAGAAGAAAATCTATATCATAACTGTGAAGCTGTCAGCTGCTCACTCACTCATTCACACATACTCTGTGTGTGTTTATGTTCTTGTATTTGTCACCTCTTTAGGACCGCGCATAAACACTGACTTATCAGGACCACTAGTCCTCATGGAGACCAAAACCTTTAACTAGTTATGGTTATGGTTAGTGACAACACTTTGGAAGTCAATGTTATGTCCTACGAGGAACCTATAAACCACATGTGTCAAACTCGAGGCCCGGGGGCCACATCTAGCCCGCCTTACAATTATATTGGGCCCAACATGTTTTGTCTTTCCTGCTCCTCCATTAACACACTTTTAATTAATACCACACATAAAGTTAACTTACCTGTAAAAGATATAAACAAATTAAATGTGTCCTTTGAAAACACAGAGCTGTAACCGGGGGGGGGGGGGGGGGGGTATAAGGGGGCTCAACCCTTCATCTTTTAGCTGTATAAGTCTAAAAATGACTGATTACAGCTAATTATTGGCTAAGATACACATGATTACTGTTCTACTGAGGGACAGCAGAAGAAATCAGGTAAGAAATGACTATACTGTATATATACGATTTACCGCTTGTCTACATTTATCTCCAACTGATGTGTATATGACTTTGAAACAGTCTTCTGAGGTTATTCCATGTGCATTTTTATGAAGAAAGCATCCTCTAAATTACTTCCTTTATTTAATCTACAAGCTTGGCTTATTCTGAATGTTATATTATTTATATTATTATTATATTATTTGACCTTGTCTGTATGTCCTTTAATTTCAGCCTCTTTCTGGAATAGATTTTGACCCTGAATAACCACAGGACGCAAGGACATTCTGGGAAAATGGGGACATTTTTTGGCTGGTATATGCTGGTCTTTACAACTTGAAAGGGCCTTTTAGATTAGATTAGATTAGATTGGATAAAATTAGATTAGATAAAATTAGAGTTGCACTTGTGATAACAACAGAGTCGGGTTCAGACAACTACTATAATAGGATATACATTTTTGAAAAACATACAAATGCAAAAATAGAGAATACAGTAGAAATACTATATACATATACAATTGATACTACAATTGTAGTATTGTATAATACGAGCATCAATACTACAAAAATACTGCAACTGTAGTATTGTAGTATCAACATTACTACAATTTTGTACTAAAGTTTTTGTTATTTTTTCTTGTTAACATATTATACAGTGTAGCCTTAGTCGAAGAAGTAAACAAATCAGGAGAAACTTATATACTAGAATTATGTTTATATTCAAATTAAAGGTTAGGTTTAGGTAATTATATGCATATTATATGTATATGTGTAGTTACTCACAACTCTCCAGCTGCATGATGCACGTTTGGACATCCATAGGGAAGTTCTTCAGATCCATGGGACAGGCCAAGATCAGTGTTATTCTGCAAACACACAAACACAGAGCATCACTTAGACGAAGAGGATTATCCAGACTCCAGTTAGCAGCAGCAGAGTGAGTCCTGACACTGACACAACCGCGACAGACCAGGACGTGTTTGAAATTTATTATAACATTTAATAAACACATGTTCTCTGTTTTTGGTGTTATAAAAAAAGAAGAACATCGATTCGTCCACCTCTGCTCTCCAAACTGAATCATGAAAAGTCAAACACGCAGAGTTCTATATCCAACCTGGGAAAAGTATCAAAAAAAAAAAAAACATGAAAAAAAGATTCAGAATCAATGTTTAGTTTTACAAAGACAGAATTAACATTTAAAAGTTACACTCAACACCTTTAGGACAAAATTGAAATGACTGAAACAAATCAACAGATTAAAATAAATTAGTCTGTGAGCAGGAAAAATCATTCTGCATTTTTGTTTTTCTGTTTGATGACACTATGAATTTAACCCTGTTCAATGAGTGAGTGCTTCTGCTCCTTTTTTCCCCAATATAATTTTCACTTTCCATATCTGGCAGTTATTTAACCATTTATGGATTATGGTACTGAGAAGCTGATGTCACACGGTAAATATGGGCGCAAAACTCTATTTTTCTGCTTTCCGGTGTCCATCCATCCATCTTCTACCACTTTTTGAATTTTCTAGATATCACAAACAGTTAATAACAACCTCTACGTATTTGACGCAAACAAGAATAGCATAGTAATGTGTTTATGGGTAAAAACTGTGTATGACTGATTTACTGTGAAACAAATACTTCACAAGTACTTTTTACTTGTGATCCTAACTCTGGAAATCTGAGTTCCCACTACAACTGGAATGCACCACAACCTCTCAGAGATGTTCCTAACACATGGTACATAATTATTTCATGTGTTCATTTTGACAGGACTAACTATCCTGAAAGTTTATTGTGGACATTTTTGATCAATAACAACAATTAAAAAATGTTGCCTACCCCAGCTTTAAAGATGATTCTCAGATAGATCCAGCAGGAACATTTGTCACAACACTTTATCATAAAAATGTTAATTTAATTAAATTACATGACTTAATAAAGTACTGCAGACCCACTGTAACACACACACACGTACCTCATGTACCAGATAAAGTCTGCTGCGTCTGCACATCGCTACAATTCTCTGACAGAATGCTGAATATGTTTAACACACACACACACACACACACACACACACACACACACACACACACACACACAGGAAGAGAGTCATCTGTGCAGATGTCCCACTTTCTCATGTGTGGACTTTCTGCTGCTTCCTGACACCTAAACGCCATATGCTGACTCAGTCAGTGTCTTCCTTCTTTTTATTCCCTCGCCGCTTCACCACGAGTTCAACCTCCGAGTGGTTTCATTAAAAATCCCACGTTGCTGTTGCAGGAGAACACTTGATCACGACACGGGACTTCTCTGATGTGAGTTTGGGCTCAAACTAAAGAAGAAAAGTCTCAATCTGTGGTTGAATTTCATTATTTTCAGCCTGTGGTTGAGCAGAGTTTTCAAAACTCATCATATCAAAACTGTGATGAATTAGCTCATTAGTAGTTTCTGTACGCAGTGAACTGACAAAAAACTATAACTGGATTATTTAGAAACTAAAGGAAACTACAACGTGATCATTCTTAACTGAGTTCTGGACGTATATTTTTCTGTTTTTCAAACTGATTTTTGGAGTTCTGAAGAGGATTTAGGCCACGTAGAAAACTAAAATTAAATCAGAGAAAAAAAACAAAATTATATATTTTTTCTCAGAATTCTGAAATTGAACTCTGAACTTGAAATAAAGTTAAGAATTCTGGCATTAAAGTCAGAATTGTACTCAGGAGTCAGAATTAATTAAATCAGAACTAATCAGAACTTTTTCGTGGAATTGTGAGATTTAAGTCAGAAATCTGAGATTAAAATCTGTTTTTTCTTTTTTATTAACAATATGTTATCATGAAAATATTCAAATGTGAACCCAATCCTAATCTTCTATATTGGAGATGATTATATTCTCAGAAAGTGAAGATATATAATATTTTATTTTATTTTGCATCTTCATGCACTTGAATGTTTATGAGATTAGATTAATATAGATAGATAGATAGATAGATAGATAGATAGATAGATAGATAGATAGATAGATAGAGGGGTCGGTAAGGACAATATTTTACAAGCTAATGTCCAAAATGGTCTATTTCTTCTAATGTAAACTATTCAATATCATTTAAAAATGTCAGATTTAAGAGACATGTTGGTTTAAAAAAGTAACTTGAATTTGCCACTGATTTTGTTTAAAATCTCTTTAATCTTTAAATTTTGTTTAAAGGCTCATAATTCTTCATGACTGTCACTTATGTGAAGAAATATCAACAATTAACATTTTTTTACTTCATCTCCCGGGCCAGGTATTTTTGCTGGCGGGCCAGTTTTGGCCCACGAGCCGCAGGTTGCTGACCACTGTGCTAATGTAGGTAGTGGTTTCTTTATTTACATTATCTTAGAAAAAAAAAGATTCTGTTGAGCCTTGTATTCAATCATCCAGAAATAAGACATCAGGAAAAATGACTTCTATTTTCTACACGAGACCACGAGTCACTTCAAGAGCAGCGGCTCGTCCGATCTCAGAGACGATACTTTGTCATCCAGTCATGAATTCTCCTCATGCTGCTGCTGCTGCTGCTCCAGCGACGGAGCGATAAACATCCCATAATAAAAAAAGAAAAAAAAGAGTAAACAGCATTTACAAGATCCATTTTCTCGCTCGTCCCTCGAGATGCTTTGATATCCCGAGCCGCATCGAGATTGAGATCGAGCGAAGCCTCGTTCTGATGTTGTCAAGTTAAAAAATGAAAAGCCGTGTATCGTTCTGATGATATTTATAAAAGGCCACTCTCTTTCTACGGCTGCTGCTGCTGGACATGAAGGTGAAAACTCAGGTTGATAACGGATCAGAGTCGCCTCTGGAATACTAAGAGGCTGAGTAGATTACCAACACCACCATCACCACTGCTGCTGCTGCCTCCTCACTTTTATTACCTCTGCTCAGGGTAAATCAGCAGCAGCAGCAGCAGCAGCAGCAGAGGCAGGATGAAAAGATTTGTCAGCTGAAGGCAACCTATAACTCTGAGAGCCTTGAGAAAGACGACTTACAGATACGGAGAGGAAAAAAGAGCCAACAAGGAAATAAAAACCTCCAGCTCTGGATGGATGAAGGTCTCTAGAACGTTGTCAACAGGAAGTCCTCCATCATCGTTTCTGCTTTAGTTTGCTGTCACTTGAAACATCCTCCCTCATCTCATGCAACAAATGGACACTTTTCCTGTTTACTGTTTTAAATTGATTTTAAATATCAGGCAGGGCCGTTTTTAAGGGATATGGGGAGCGTAGACTAAGGGGAACCCGGGGGGCCAGGTGTGAGTGTCTCAGTTTAAAAATAACTCTTATTTAAACTGAACTAATTTAATCAAGTACATAAACTATTATATTGAGGGTAAACTATTTATACTATGTTGACAATTTATTTCAATATAAACACATCATTTTTCACTTATTTATTCAACCACGTAAACACAACTAAATGAGCTAATTTTTCTATGTAAAGTAATTTCTTCACTGTTTTCCCAACTATGTAAAAACTACAGCAACATGTGGAATAAATTAAGTTAAATTTGTATCAAGCAGGTAAAATAATTAATCTTGGTTAATGAATTTATTCAATGTGAACATGAGAAAGTAATTAAACTACTAAAACAACTTCATAAACAAACGTTACTAATTTATCTTTGTAAAATGTTTCTCCAACTACGTAAAATGAATGAATTAAACCACATAAAAATGAATTAACTAAACTAGAGATGTAACGATATGAAAATTTCATATCACGGTTATCGTGACCAAAATTATCACGGTTATCAATATTATCACGGTATTGTTAGATGTGTTCAAAATGTTCCAAAAGTACTGAACACACACACACTGAAATCTTTTAACCAAGTTTTATTTAAAAAAAGATATTTTATATTATATGATTATTATTATTATTATCATTATTATTATTATTATTAATAATTATCATCTGACTGACTGACACACACACACACACACAGGTCCTCACTCTGTGTCGGATAATAATTAAGTAGCAGCGGTCGTACACAGCATAAAAATAAAATAAAAAAACACAGAAACAAACACATTTTGGTCTGCTACGGTACCTGTCGCCTGCACACTACTCGCTTTCGCGAGACAAACCATGACGTTTCCCACTATTCCGAAATCCCGTTTTTGTTGACTTACCCGCTGAAAAGTTGTGTGTGGTGGTCACGGAGATGGCTCATCATATTGGAAGTGGCTTCGCGCCGCGAAGTTCGCGGAGATTTTTTTTTTGCATTTTCTGCACAAGGATTGATTGTCTTCAATTATTTTACTCTCAACACTCTTTAAAAATACAAAATATGCCCAGATTTCTGATTTTACGGGGGGTAATCTCTGGAGCGTAGGTGGCTTCAGCCGTGTTGTCGCTGGACAGACAGTGCAAACTGCGCATGCGCGCCCGCTTGAGCGAGTGCCGTTCAGGTGCTGCTGCTTCTCCAGGAAATGAGCAGTATCACTGTGAGTTTTTCGGTAATCAGTTGCGGTAATCAATCACGGTTTTAACGATAATTAAAATTTGAAACGGTATGATAACCGTCGGGAATTTTACCGCGGTTTATCGTCATACCGGTAATCGTTACATCCCTAAACTAAACAAACAAATGAATTTATCAAATTAAACTACCATTTTTCAACCATGTAAAACTAATGAATTCAAAATAGTTGCACTGCCCACACAAATTTATGTAACAACACAAATGAATTAATCTACATTAACAAATTCAATCAACCACATAAACTAATTTATCTTAATTTGTTCATTAAAATCGATTTTTTCAACCCTGTAGCTACAGCTAATTATTTCAACCACTAAAAAATAATTAAACTACTAATTTATTCAACTACTTATCAGATTACAACTCATCAGTGTCATGTTTTGAAATTAGAGAAAAATCTGGCGTTTCTGAGGTTTTTGGCAGCGGTGAACTCGTGACCCGGAGCCTCGTTAAGAACTTTCCAAACATTCTCACGGGGCCCGACTCGGCTCAGGGGCCCCAGACAATTACCTGCTCTACCTGCCCAGTTTCTGCAGCCGCGCCTGCCGAGCAGATAATGGAAGGGTTTTTGAATCAATTTTCCTCCAATTTGACTCTTGTTTGTGAGAGATTAATGATTTTCTGTAGCTTTTGTGGATCCTCGTTTTTCACCTTCAATAAACGAGCTGGTGTTTTTATTAACTGCAGTTTTTTTTTTTTTTATTGTTGAGATTTGACAGAATGTTTACGTTTATTTAAAAAAAATAAAAGAAACTTGAGTTTGATGCCAGAACGCTCAGTGACTAGAATAAATATCAAACAAGGTGAATTAACCTGAGGTGAAAAGTAAAGAATTACATTTACTCGCGTTACTGCAATCGTTTTTTGTGTACTTTACCTTTTAAAGTAAATTTGTAAAATTTGTAATTTTACTGTTGTGAATGATGAGGACAAGTGAACGATGAGGACAGGTGAATTGACGTTACTTAAGGTCTCTGTGTGAGTGACATTTGTCACCTTTGACCCATTTTGACTGACACATTATGTGTTTACATATTTTATTTTGTCAGCACTTACGTTTGTTAAGTTTTGCCTTAAATTAATAACAATTCATGTGAGATTTGTGTTCCCTTGTTCTTTTTGCACGACACAAGAACTTAATGTGAGTACATAGACCAGTACTTTTACTTGTACTTAAGTAAAATGTTATCAAAATAGTGGAACTTTTATTAAATGTCCCTGGAGCTCACACTCACCGTATGCTGTAGAGCACGTTGCCGTTCTTGGAGATGCGCAGCAGCTTGTTGTCGGTGGTGACCTCGTGGAAGTTGGCCCCCTTCTCGTTGGCGAAGAACAAGTCGGGTTTCCAGATGGAGTCCAACATAGACGGGTCGAGGTCCAGCGAGTCGTCAGGATACTCGCTGTACGCCAGCCGGGGGTCGTTCCACTGCTGCCGCAAGAAGATGTTCACTCTGTAGTCCTGAGAGGAGATGGAGACAGAGACGGTGGACCATCAGAGGACCACAACGAGAGACAACAAGAGACGTTTAAGGTGTTTTCTAACACACATAAATACAATTTAAACACAATAAACCACACAAAACAACAATGAAATTGTACACGCTGCAAAAACTCATTTACAAGAAACCCAGAGGTCAGGATTCCAAGATGACAAGAACACTGCTAATTTCACTATTATTAGCACTTTTGTATTGTCTTTGTTTCCCAGTAAATCAGTCGTAGACATGTTCCTGCGCTGTTTGTGTGAGAAAATACCACATAGAGCGTGGTTATCGACTGGTATTGCTAACAATAGCATAAGTGGTCGGGACAAGAGGTGAAAAAGGATTGATCCTAACACTATGTGCATCATTTTGGGGAAATCTATTTTTTTTGTCTCTTGTAGACAGTTTTCCTCTTGCCAGGAAAAGCTGAAGTCAGGACTAAGTGGTGCTTCTCTCTTTGCCTTTAAAAGCTTTCCTTTGTTTTTGACATGAAAAATGTATCAGAATGCAGATCCTTTGCAACTAAACCCCTCCTCAAAGAATCATTCATTTAACATCTCTTTCTCCTCAGTTTTTTGAAATCTAAACGTTGAGCCCAGAGGATTTGTCTTTGAGGAGAAAACCCTCTGTCTTCTCTTCATCTCTCCGTCTATCTGTCTGCCTGCAGTATCTCTCCATCTCCTCATGTTTGACTAAAGAGCGAGCAGCAGCTCGGTGACCTCCAGCTTTGTGCCGCGACAAATCTCCGAACATCAATCTGCTCGTCTGTGCTTCGTAAAGAACAGAAAAACTATCATATACAACTGAAAGGTTATATGTTCTACATTATGTAAATATCCACATTTACATAACTTATCCTATATTGTATTTATATTGTTATCTTTTTTAGTATTTTTGTGTCCATTTCCATTTATACTATACTTATACTAGAATCGTACTGACCTCTTTGCTGCTGAAACAAGTGATTTCCCTGGTGGGAGATCAATAAAGTCTAATCTAATGTAATCCAATCTAATCTAATCTAATCCACAAACCAGAGGTACTTTGTTATTTGACATTGAAAAACATGTATGTATTTTATTTTATTTGAATTAAGATTGAGACTAAAAAGAAAAATTCAGGTTAGCAATTAAATGCTAGCAATCATTTTTTTTTAATGGCAAACTCGCTACAGCTACACAATCTATGTAATTTGTGTCATGAAAAGATAATTGGTTCTTAATAAATGTGGTGAAAAGGACCGGACCCAAAACTGGGCCCTGAGGAACACCCTTTGTTATTAATTCAGGGAACTTCTGTCTTTAAATATATAAATGGTAAATGGTCTGTGTTTATAAAGCACTTTACACTACACAGCTGCCAGGAGCAAGGCAGGGTGAACTGTCTTGCACAAGAACACATTGGAGCCGAGAATCAAACCCACAACCGTCCACAGGATAGTATTAAATTCTAGCTGTAGGTTTAATGTTAGCTGTAGGTTTTTCATGGCAAACTCTCCAGCTGCACAATATAAATAATGGTGTCATCAGCGTAACAATTGACTTTGCAACCACTTCAAGATGAGAATATGTCATTAATAATGGTGGTGAAAAGGAGTGGAACCAAACCTGACCCCTGAGGAACACCCTTTGTTATTGGTAAACGAATTCTGCTTGTATATATACACATATATATACTGTGTAGAACTCTGTCATCTGAGGAGAATCTGAGGTGGAAGATTTGAGAAAAAGATCTCAGATGTTGCTCGAGGCCACAGCTCGTCACGATCGGTGAAATCTCTCATATTCACATGAAGCAGAAAACGACATATGGATGAAGGCCCATAACCAGCTGCTCAGCCGACCGCAAAATCCTGCCTGTCATCCATCTCTTCATCTGCCCGTATCTGTCCATCCCTCGCTTCATGTGGAGTTACGGCATCGTGAGTCAACGGTGCAGTGACCCTTAACAAGTCTGTTTTTCTTATTCTTTCCCTCCTCACTTTCCTCCACATCTTTGTGTCCCACATCATCCTCATGTCACTGAGGAAAAACCTCTCACATAAGATTTATTCTTTATTTTTTCCATCTATTCTTTATTAAGTTTCTCTGTTGGACATATGTGATCCTGCCTCAGAGAAACTCTGGCTCTTCAGAAAGAGCAGCAGTGATGGTCCGCTGCAGATTTTTATCATGTCGTAAAAAAATTAAAAGTCATTTTCTTAATGCCACACATTTCATTTTATTTAATTTTATGTTAAGTATTGTTATAGTTTTAGTACCATAAACCTGGGTTTTAAATAATCCTACATATTGCACCCATTTTTGTAAAAGCTTTCATATCAATTTTAAACTTTTATTTTCTACTTTTATTGATTGATTGATTGATTTGTTCAAAACATGTGTTTTCAAATTTCAAATGTCAAGTTTCATGTAAAAATAACTTTTTAAATTTTATCAGTGATTATGAATTTATTAACATTGATCTAATATCAGGTTATTTTCATTTTGTTATTTTTATTCAGCAAAATGGGTGACAAACCTTTTTGATTTAATTCTGTATTCCGTTTTACACTGTTTATTTATTCCGTATTGCTAATTTAACACTTATTCTAATACAACACAAAGCAAATGTTTCGTTATTTTACATAGATTCTACCCTTTTACAAACATACCTATGGGTCGTATATTCACGTTCTGCCAATAAAGCTGCTAAATGTTGCACTCTGCACCTTTAACATGTTTCATCCAGTCTCAGTTGGAGGTTAAATCCAGACTCTGAGATCTTCAGCCTTCACTGTTTATCAGATCAATATGTTTGTGTGTGTGCGCGTGTGTTTATTCCTGAGTTATATCCTTCTTACTACGCCAAATCTATCAGGTATACATGGGGTTTTAAAACATATTCTTTCTGATGTTATTTTGTTGGTACGCGCTGGTTAACATGCAGTCAGTAGTAAAGGAAGAAAACACCGTGGAAAACAAAGATAATGTTGAGAGGAAACGTGTTTTTACATCACTTTTACATCATTCCGGTTTGTCTTTCAAACTCAGCGACAAATGAAGAATTTAAATTGCTGCATAAACAGCTCGTGTTAAAAATGTCTCTGACTCAGCGTCTAGACGGACAAAAATTAAGTAGAAGAAGAAGAAATGAGCCTGTTCACTGGGTTGTGACGTTTCCATCACTGCTGATCTGACGTGAATTTTCAGGTTGTGTTAGTTGAGTGAATTTGGCCGACGGTAAATTTGTGTGAGCTCATGTGAATAATTGTGCTTGAGTGTATACATTTCAGTATAAGTGACGCTAATGAAGGGAATGTTGCATCTTTAAATGTTAAGCGTAGCCGCAGGCAGGAAGTGGATGTGAGTCTCACATCGATGTGGTATCATTTCATTTCACAGGGTCGTGAAGGCGGCACAAAAAATAAAGCTGCTGCTGCTTCAGGAAAACAAAAAAATCAACAGGTTCTTAAAAACGGACTCATTTAACAAATCACCAGTGAAGAATCAGGTTAAAGTGAACTCAACCCTTTAACACCGCGCGTATTGCAGATGACGCGTTTGCGTTAGCATAATTACGCAACAGTTTGTGCTGTTGGAAAAATTCTAGCGGTTTCTGAAAGCTGAGAAGCTGCACGTCAAAGTCAATGTGGGATTATTATGGTAATTTCACTCCCACTGTCGCAGGAAGCTGGCGAATCAGCATCTTTGTCACCAGAGATAGAGTTGGAAAAACCTAACTTTAGCCAAAAGCTACCGTTTTTGAAAACCTTGAACATGTTTCAATCATCTTTATTTTCTAACTTACAGCTATCATTATGCTAACTTAGAGCTACCTTTTTTGAAAACCTTTAGCCAACTTTTGATCATCTTAATGGCTAACTTCCAGCTATCATCTGACTAGCTTTTAGCTAACATATTTTTGAAAATGTTTAGCTAACGCTTCATCATATTTAGGCTAACCTTACTGTACCTTACCATTGATCATCGATTGGCTATATTCTAGCTCCTTTTGGCTAACCTTTAGCTAACTTGAAGCTACGGTTAAAGTGGTATAGGTTTGGAAAACAAACAACTGGGTTAAGTCAAACTCTGTGACTTAACTGCTGTGTCTCTGTAATAGTGTTATATATATATATATATATATATATATATATATATATATATATATATATATATATATATATATATACACAGTAACATAATAACCTGATTTTCTCTTTGGCTCCTGACGGACGCAGTAATGAGTCCTGAGTGATTCACTCTGTAAGTACAGCAGAATTAGTCTCCACTAATTACTCTCTCAACTGGAGTTAAGGTTTGTGGGAGGTTACAGAGATCAACAGGGGAACAAACATTTAAAAATGAATCTGTGTGGTGAATATTAAACACCTACTACAGCAAAGGGGTAGTTCAGTTTTTCATAAGAGGAGCTGTATGATGTACTTACTGACTGCCAAGAACCACGGTAAGAGAGAATAGCCAGTCAAAAAAGAAAAGATTTGAATCCCATCTCATAAAATTTACACCAGCTCGAGTCTACAATATATTAATAATGGTGTTCCTGTTTTTTCCTCACTGCTAGACAGATTTTCTAAAAGGGAACTGAAGTTTATAAACCTCTCACTCCCCCACACAAAATTCCATAGAGAAAATCAGTGATTATAGCAGGAGCTGCTGTCTCGTATGGCAAAGGATATGAAACACCCAAGTCTCAAAATAAGACATTTGAAGTTACTGATGGAGGCAGCAGTGGATCAACAACTCGTGTGTGCTGTGATGTAAAATCGCTGATTTTTACAGACTTCGGTGTGGGAGAGTGAGCGTTTTCCAAAATGACAGAAACGTCAGTTTCCTGTTGGAAAAATTAGGGGCTGTCCACACGGAAATGTGTTTAGGCGAATATGCTTACTTTTTTTTTGTCCGAGAGGCGTTCCGTCCACATGGAAACTGCGTTTTAGGGGACCTGAACCGGCCTCATGCTTCTGTGCAGACAGCGAATACACTACTTCGAAAATGATGACGTCCTAGCCCGACCTCCCTAACCTTTAACCCCACATGACGGGACGTAACAACAACATTTACAATGAACTTTTACTTTGAAAACCTTTAGCCAACTTAAGATCATCTTCAGACTAACTTTTAGTCATCTTTTTTGGCTAATTTACAGCTATCATTTGAGTAGCTTTTAGCTAACATGTTTGTTTGTTTTTTAAATGTTTTAATAACACTTAATCATATTTAGGCTGACTTTAGATCATCTTCAGACTAATGTTTAGCTAACTTATAGCTATCTTTTTTGAAAACATTTAGCAAACTTTTTATCATCTTCAGGCTAACTTTTCTTCTTCTCCATTTTTGATACAGCGCCACTTACAGGCCTGGCGTATGTATTAAAGTGTTTTGAGTCGTTTCAGGTAATATCTCCGTCCATACCGACGCCCCTGAATCGATGCTGTCTTCACAGGGAACTTTTTAAAATGACAAAGTGGCATCTGTGTGGCCGTGGCCTCAGTGTAACCGTGAGATAAAGCAGCAAGATTATGTTGCAGACTTTGCAGCTGATATAGATTTTATCAGGTTAGTCTTTTGTTTCGTGGCTAAAATCAGTTTTTCCTTGTGTCCCCACTGCGGCCATAGAACCACACATGAAAGCAGAGCAATCTCTCTCACACACACACTCAGAGCTCCATACTTGCTCTGTATATGCAGTTCAATCAATCCTGACTGAATAAATCAGCTGCACAGATGCAGCGTGGGTTGGCATTTAGCTCGGCCCTCCATCCCCCTAATTGTCAATTATTCTCAGAATATGGAGCTGGGCCACTTCGCGCGAGGCTGGAACCGTCATTAGGTTTAACTCGCGGGAAGGAGGCGGGGCCACGCCGACAGGTGGCATTCACACTCTCAGAGCGGCACATGTGCGAAATACCATCAGGCGACGGCGGCGGCAGCGGCGATCGGTCTCAGCTGGAGCCGCTCGCCGTTTATCACGGTTTATTAGACGGAATATTTCACGTGAAACAAACGAGCCTGACCTTTCATGAGCGAGTCGCTTTTTTTCTTCTGATGCCGGAGAATATGATAAACAACCTGAGATGATGAGGAGAGTGTGTGTCGACGGAGAGAAGGGAGGAGGCGTCAGGATCATCAGTCAGTGCAGTCTGGCACCGCGAAAAGTCAGGGAGACTTGATTTACAGCGGAGATAATCGTGCGTTCACAAACACGAGCACGGAGCACTTTTTACACGAGACGTAGTCTGAATTTAAACTGCGGAAATCTGAAATGAAACTTGGTAAAATCTCACATTTACGCATCTGTTTTTGTATGTTTGGGAATTTGGCAAAACACAGAGACAAATTCTGGTTATTTTTCAAACTCACAGACATTTCTGAAGCTCAGTGTGAAACAAAGTAGATAAATAAATACTGAATCTTCAAATTTGATTTCATTATGTCTAAGATTTCATGGGATTTTCAGACATGGGATTTTTGTCATAAACACTGACCTTGTCAGGACCAGTAGTCCTCATGGAGACCAAAACCTGGTCCTAATGAAGCAGAACCTCATTTCTGAAGAACAGGTTAAGTTTAGGACTAAGATTTAAATGTTGTTAGGTTTAGGTTCGGGTTAACATGTTATGGTTAATGTTTGGGATAAAGCTTTGGTTGAGAAGAATAGCTGCACAAATCTGTGTGTGTGTGTGTGTGTGTGTAGAAACAGAAATAAAGTCATGTACCGCCGGGACTTGAACAAGCACTGCGCCATTCTACAAGCTCCATCTATCACTGAGCTCCAGCCCCAACAGCAGCAGTGTCAGTGTGTGTGTGTGTGTGTGGAGAATGGAGAGATTCTCTCTAGTCCAGGTCCAGAACAGAATCTTCACAGCATCACTGGATCAAAGAACTCACCTCTGCAACTATGAAAACAAGCCTCCTATCACTAACCTTAACCATAACCAGTTACTGACTAACTCTAACTACAAGCCAAATATTTCCTGTTCTGATTCTTAAAGAATTCTTAAAAGAACTGAAACCAGTTCTTTTAAGAAATGATGTTCTGCCTTATTAGGACCAGGTTTTGGTCTCCATGAGGACTACTGGTCCTGACAAGGTTGAGTGTTTACGACAGAAAAAATGTCCTACGGTAACAAATACAAAGTTCCTCAGAGATGACGCTGCGTTCCATTTACATCAGAACTCGGAACTGGGATTATTGTTAGCATTACAATATATAACAACGATGTACGCGAAACTACAGCGTAGCAACACATTACTATGTGTACGATTGATTTACTGTGAAATAAATAAAACAACTCGGTGACATCCGATTACAACTGGACTGTACCATGAGGTTCTGCCTTACTGGGACCAGGTTTTGGTCTCCATGAGGACTAAGGGGCCTGACAAGGTCAGTGTTTATGACAAAACATGTCCTAAAGAGGTAACAGATACAAGAACACACACACAGTTTTTCAGAAATGATGCAGAGTTCCATTTACATCGGAAAAGCAAAAGTCAGAATTGCAGAAGACCTTCGTTCCACTTGGAAAAATCATATTCCTGGTTAGCTTTTGTTAGCAATATCATATATAACAACAATCTACATGGACATTTGCTCACACCAACAGCGTAGCAACATTCCCACGACTAACAACTGATTTCCTGGAATCCCAGGTTGGGGTTGGTGAGGTTTCTCCAACTTTCCGAGTTAGAAGTCAAACTTCCTGTTGAAGAAACTCAGAAATTCCAACTTCTGTCTACAACTGGAACGTACCATGAGGTTCTGCCTCTTTAGGACCAGGTATTGGTCTCTACTATTGGTCCTCACAAGGTCAGAAAAGTTGACACTTTGTGACCTCTGCTGTTACACGCCCTGTGGCTCAGTGTGTCTGCTCGCGATGCCGTTTGAAAAGGTTGATGGTTCAGTTTTATGGACACATTAATGGGTTTTCTGTGTAATGAATGAGCATGAATTTGCCGCTGATGAACTGGTGATGCCGCCTCTTTTCGAACGAAGCGCTGGAAATGAGAGGGAGGCTCAATGAGGCGCACGAAACCTCGCAACGCTCGGTGGAGCACACGCCTCTTAATCTCTGAGAGGGAAATAAAAATGAAATTTCGGGGGAAGCGGCGAATATCAGCGGCGCCGTCGTTTCAATTAATTGGGTTTTTCAAGGGTGGGGGTGGGGGGGAGCGAGGAGAAAATGTCTGAAATGAAGCGGCGGTGAAATGTGACAGCTGCGATCATCCACGTCGACAACACGCGGACAAAACGATGCGTGAAAAACAGCGAGAAGCGCTTGTAAAACAAAGTCACGGTGAGAAGACGTGATCTTACCATCGTCGTCTCTGCGATGGACCCAAAACTGTTGATAAAAATGTTGCAGGTGACGTTCACAGGCGGACCTGCAGGTGGAGACAAAACGAGATGAAGAAGAAACCATGAATACATTTTTATACACATTTATATCCTTCTTCAGCGGGTAGCGCACGTCCTTAGGTGGTGCCAACTGTGCTGTGAGCGCCCCCCTGTGTTAGGAGCTATGTAGACACTTGCCTGCAGAAAGCTATGATATTTTTGCTGTTTTATCTCACTGTTGGAAAACATTTTATGACAAAAAAACAAAGTTTGTGTCACTTTGAAAACACTTTACTCTGCCACACCAAACTCCATTGAGTGAGATAAAGACGTGACCATGTTCTTAAGACGTCGTATATTATATATTCTATGAAGTAAGTGGCAGCCACGTTTTCAGTGAGAGCGAAACGACAAACAAACAAATAAACTAAGCGTTTCACAAATACGTGGTAAAACATTCATGTGTCTTGAGCCTCGAGGTTCCTTAAAACAACATAATATATTGTTTTTCTTCCACTGTTGCAGTGAAATACATACATATTGTGATTTGTACTATTACAGAATTATCAGTAAACCCATACTTATCTCCGATTCTTAAAAACAACCGTTAAAGTTGTTTCTTATTGATAATTTGCTGTCTTTTGCATTTTCTATTTCATGTAACTCTGTTTTTACGTGAAAGTAAATAAAGTTTGATAAAACCCACTCTTGATTCATCTGTGTGTGAGAAGAGTTCACAGATCTCTGTCAAACGCTCTTTTATACAAACTGAATGTGCTTGATCTTTGACGTTGACACAGTGAAATGTTGAATAAAGTCACTGTGAAAGCTAACGTCGCGTCCACAGAGACGCCAGAGCCTCTGCTGTCCGTCAGTGTGTCAGCGTGTCCGTCCTCCACACCCCTCGCTCCGCCGTGAACCCACTTCTGCTGCCAAAGTAATCGCATTTGTGTTTGTACGACCTGGTAATAGAGCAAATCAATGGAGCAGCTGCACACACACACACACACACAGGCCTGAACTCTATTCACTTTCACCTTGAGTCGCTGTCTCAGCGAGGAGACGAGAGACAAAGTGAGGAGTTTCTGTGAAACGACTCTTTACCGCTCACCGAGTCTGAGCGACAGACGGCGAGGACGTGGAATTTTTGGACTTTTTCTAAAGTTGTAAGAAGACGTTGACACGATTTTTTTCCTCCTGAAACAAACTTCACTGTCGGGATCTTCAGCCGCTATTGTAACTGTTATCATTATTATTATTATTACAACAATATCATGACATAAGACAAGAAATGGACTTAGATTTTGATATCGTAATATCAAGATACAAGGGGTTCCCACACATCAAATTTTCCACCAAATTCAATGACTTTCCAGGACTAATTCCCTCAAATTCAAGGACCAGAATGTGCTGACACAGCTTAAGATCAGAGGACAACTCGACGGCGTCCACTTTTATCTGGACAAGTGATTGTCCTTTGGGATCTTGGTCAAAGTCAGTCTTTGTCTGTGAGATCTTGGAATTTTCATTTCCCAGACATCACGTGGTCATTTGCTCTCTCGCTTCACTTTACTCGCTCGTTGTTCTGCACGGAATCTCACGTCAACAGAGACAAGAGACAGACAGAGGACAGTATCCTCAACACCTGCTAGTAATCATGAGAAAAGGAACTACAATAATGCGCATATGTATAATAATAGGATATGATACATGTCAAAAACAAAGAGAAAATATGTTCTTTGAGAAAGGCAATTGAAGAAAACTACAGTTTAGTTTGGTTGTTCCCAAAGCCTGGGTCGGGGCCCACAGATGAGTCGTGGGCGATTTTTTTGGGTCCCCAAAAAATTTCCTAAATTTCCCCAAACTTTCAGTTAAGATTTATATGTCCATGTTTTAATACAAATGAAGTTGTATCTCTAAATTAGTAAATTAGTCACTGCATGATTTATATTTTCATCCACTGGATCCAGAATAACTTTCTGGATCTGTGTAGAACTTTACCTAATAATAGCTATCACCATTTCAGATAAACATAACAAAAATTCATCCTGATCTGTGAAGATATCACAGCGATTCTTACCAACATTGAATGGGAACGTACTTGTGTGGTCACATATCCATCACAGAAAATTCACATTTATTCGTCAAAAACTGTAGACAGGAACGACTGCTTCTGGGTAAAAAAAATGAACATAATCCTGATCCCACACTATTACTATAATGATGTGTATTCATTTTACTAATGCTTCACAGTAAAAGCTCCTTGACGACGAGACAAACACAGAGAAAGTGTAAAAAATCTGAAGACAAGGCTTCATTATGAGGCTTTTGTCTGTGAAACAATTAAGACACAAAACTTCATCTAAATTCCTTTAATCCCATTAGTTTTAATCCTCATCAGTCGCCTTGTGTGCAGCACAGATGCTTTATTATAATACTTGGCTACAGATTACGTTGCTTTTGCAATAAATCAGGAGGTCGGATCATGAACATGAACACACACAGACACACACTCTGGAACGCACAATCACAGAGTTTGTGTTCAGTGTTTGCGGCTAAACTGGATGTAATTCTATTCGCTGGAGGCAAACTGGGAATGAGGGATTATTTTGATGGCCAATTACTCTCGCTGTCACTGTGTGAGGACGGCTGCAGGCCACAGGGGACGGATATCATCGCACACACTCACACAGACACACAGACAAACTGTGGCTTAATCCATAGAGAAGAATCATTGGGTTGAAGTTCCTCCAGGAAAAAGACAGAAGAAGAAAAACAAAAATCATTAAATTCCTCTGCAGGTTCTTGTTCGTTACGTGACTTCCACGTTCAGTGCCTAATTAGACCAAACGATTGATTAACGATCGATTTACGCACAGCGCATCGTGATAAAAGCCGGACAAAGCAGTAAAGATGTTCAATCATGAGCTGCAGATGAAATTAAACTGCAATCTGTGGCCTGCCAATTTTAAAAAGAGTGAGAATTTCTGAGTTAAAATACTTTAGACAGAGGAGGAAACTGATGCTGAAGCAAATAAAAACTACAAACATGGTGGACAATTGTATCATTTATACAGAAACTCTGATTTGAACGGAAAGTTTCAGAAAAGAAAATTCACTTTGGATAAAAACACAATGAAAATTAATTAATACAAATTTCTCTGTCGATTTAATGTGTAAAACAAAATTTAAGTTGATTTAAGCAAAAATAGTTAGCTAAAGTTAATTTAATTTAAAGTTTGCTAAATAAAAAGTTAGCAAATTTAAGTTTAGCGGAACAGCTAGCTGAACTAAAAAGTTATCTTATTTAATGATAACTAAATAGTTAGTTACTTTAATATTATGTTAGCTACATAAAATGTCAACTCTACTTTAGCTAAATTGTTAGCTAAATATCTGAAATAAAGTTTGTTACTTTAAACTTATGTTAGCTGAATATAATTTTAGATAACTGTAGTTTAGCTACATATTTAGCTGAACAAAAGTTAGCAAAAATAAATAAATAAATATATTAATATATAAATAAATAAATATTAGATCAATAAAAAAAGTTAGCCAAGTCTAGTTGAGGTGTTGTTGGCTTAACCTACGTCAGATCATTTAAACTGAAGTTAGCTAAACAAAATCAAAAAGTTTGCTCATCTAAGGTTAGCTCAATAAAATGTTAGCTAACCCTAGTTTAGCGGAATAGTTGTTAGCTAAATTTACGTTAGATGATTTAAGCTAGCTAAATAAAATGTTAGCTATCTTTAATTTAGCTAAATAGTGAGCTAAAGTTAAACTCATTTAACTTGTTAACTTTATTTATCGTGAACTGAAGTAGTTTGTCGTCAGTTTCCATAAATGCAAACCTGATGAGAGACGTTTTAACTACTTTTTCACAACATCAGCAACGTTTCTGTTCTGTTTCTGAGTAAACTAAAATAACCAAGTTCAAAGTATTGATTCTTGAACAACAGCCAAACGTCTTTGAGGGACAACAGTAATGATCCTGCTGCACTTCTCTCTTCAGACTTCTAAAGCTTCACAAACACAATTTATCTCCTCCACCAATTAACAATTTGTCAGTCTTTGTTTCCATTCCCCCCCAATTTTTCTTCCCCTGCAGATTCTTTTAAAAGACGCAGCTAAAACAGTTTCTTCACTCACAAAGGGAAAAACTGGTAAAAGAAACGGAGGAAAAATTATGCAGGAACACAAATAAGCTGATTATTCTCCAGAGGGACTTCCATAAAACAGAAAAACAATTTTTTTTTTTTTAACGAGTTCAATATTGAAGCAGAATTATTTAAAATGACCAGTGAGGCGTTCATATTTTTTGTCAATATCCGATATGCCAATATATCCTGCTTGCCTGGACCGATAATAGATACTGATATTTTTGTGTTTACTTGTGTTCATTATTTAGCGTCTTCTGTCGTGAAATTAACATAATATTTTTCAAACTCATGACACAGCAGATGTATATGTACGTGTTTTTGCATTGTGAAAAATAAATAAACATTAAAAATGAGAGTTGTAGAGGGCGCTAGGGTAGAAGTCAAGGAGGTAGCAGCTTATTCAGGCTACTGTTTTAGTTGTAAGTCGTATCGAGTTGAAATAAAACTGCTTTTGAACAGTTTCCACGTGTGAGAACATTATAATCTTCCTGACAGTAGATTTTTAGTTTTATCCAAGTGTACCTGATAAACTGGTGTTTATGTGTATCGCACAGTCGCAGATACACCTCCTCTTGTTGCCGTGGAAGAACTGTAACAACATCACGAAAATAAACTGAATTTATTTGCCCTTTCTTTTTTAATCCCAACAAACACTCGCTCTCACTGAGAAGCTTTCTGGTCTAACGTCTCCACAGACGTCTCCACAGACGCAGAGAGAAGAGGCTTTTAAACGTCTCGTCGTCTGCTCCGGAGTCTTTATCAACAAACCAGCGGGATCTTACATTATCACACTGTTTTCACGCTGAGTGGCTCTTTCAGGTTTAACTCTGACACGCTTCCTCCGCATCGCGCTTCCCTACGAAATCCCCCGCTTCAAAGTGTTCGCGTTGCTCGGCGGGAGAGACGCGAGCGAGAGGATGTCATCATTTGTCTTTTTTTTTTGACGTCCCTCCTATGGTTTGACAGGAGAAGAAAAAAAAAAGCTGACGAGGAGAAGCTAATTCCCTAAAACCTGTCTTCTTCCTTTTCTTTTTCTTCTCTGCTTCTTTCCTGCTGCTGCCGCTGTTCACTTAATAAAGACAGTTTACTTTACAACTTTCCGATAAATGACAGAACACAGGAAGAAGAAAAGGAGGAAGACAGGTGAATGTAGAGACAGCTCATTAACTGTCTTGGTGGACACACGCTCAAATATGTATTTTACTCTGCACTTGGGAGGTCCGCGTCCATGACATAGTCCTTGTCTCTTGAATTAAATGAATTATTTTCATAATTAAAACGTCCAAAATATGTGTCGTCGTGAGCTGTCGCAGGTTTATACGTGAAGTAATTGTATTTCTGGCTTGGAAGCACGGTGGTGAAGCGGTTCGTGCTGGGACACACATGGTGGAGGTGTCGACACAAACACTTCCAAGCATTCCATTTAAATGGCCGAAAAGTTCAACTTTCCAAGCGTCAGTCAATCAAATCACAGTTTAGCTCAAACAGAGACATCGGACAAGGTTGTTCCTCCCCGTTAACAATGTTTTTTCGTCGGTCAATGTGCGTCCAACAATGGCGGACATCACATCACCATCCCTTTAGCAAAATTAGCACATCTTGCTACGTAGTTAGCCTTGACAAACATGGCTCTGCTAACCTCCTATAGCCTGCAAATGTTATGTTGCGCACACTTGTGGACGTGGAAAGTGTAATTCCTGACGAAGGCTCTCCATTTTTTCAGTTGTCTGTATTTAATGAAAGTTCTGCCCATTGATTGATTGATTAACTGATGCACAAATTTGCCAACAATTTACAAACGTTATAGATTTTTTAGCATTTCGCATTTTCTACCACTAAATTGATCGCGTAAATAATTGTTAGTTGCAGTCCAAACACATCATAAAACTGCACTGAATTTCAACTGCTCAGTTGAAGTGAATGGGAACAGTTCATTCCAGGGAATAAAATGAACACACACACACACACACAGTCATCACCCCCCACCCCTCCCCATTCCTCTGCTGAACTCCACTTTCATTAAAAACAAGTGACAACAGCAATAAAGCAGGAAGAAACAAACAAAGTGGGCTCGGCCTCTCAGCATTTTCTGCTCACTGTACAAACCTGAGCTTCACAAAACCTCTGTGTACCACACACACACACACACATGTACTAGTCTGATCTGGATAAATATGTCCTTGATAATCCTCTCTGGATACAATACCAAATTGGTAACAGGGGTCTATCACTTTCAGCATATGGATGAAGCCAACCGTTTCTACGGTATATATGGGAACCATATCTTTGGCGATGTGAAATGCCACCGCATCGGTGATGTGTTTCCACTTTTTCCCTTTCGTTTCATACGGGGTATTGTGTGCAAATAAAGCACCTAACGTTACCTGCCTCTGTGTTGTTTGGGGGCTATCGTTATCCTTCTTTGCAAGTAAAAAATCTATTTTTAAAATGTGTCAATTTGTAGCAGAGACAACAAAGATGAAAAGTTACCAAAAGGTCTCGCAGATTCAAAAGGGCGTGGTCACGGCAACCATCGGAATTCTGGCAAATTTAAACCATTCGCCACGAAACAGGTGGTTCCCTGTAACTTTGCTGAACATTGACTGATCTGCTAAAAACTTTTACCGTGAAGTTTTTACTTTTCTTACTCATGTTCAAGTGCTTCGGACTAAAATGTACTAAGTCTTGCTGTATTTTAATGACACACTGACATTAATAAAACCTTTATTCTACTTGACAGAGTTAGGTAAGTTTGGGTGCGATTGTTGTAAGTTTCCCCTTAACTGCTGACCAGGAAGCTGTGAATCAGGACGCTAACTTGAGTGTCGTTACAGACTCCACCGCTAATTAACTTATATTTGACATGATTTTATTGCGATGTGTGAGCGTTCCCTTGAGTACAATGAGGGAAATTTTATGATAAAAATGTCAGAATACTGCAGGTCATCCTCAGTAGTTAGCTTTAGTTGCCTACAGCTAACTACTGAAGATAACTGTGACCTTGATGACAGAGAACTTTCACAGATAAAACTGCAGGTCTGGATTTAAAGTTCAGAACCTGCCAACGTGGTGGCGTAAACAACCTAAATCAGGTGAAGTCACCATGATAGGTTTTTAAAATGTCCTATTAGAGCCAATAAATCTGCTAAAACAATGGATTAGTCGACCTCTTCTACCTTCACTTAGACTCTAAGTCTTCTTCTACACATATTTTATTTATTAATGTCACTTGCAGGAACAGTAACAATGAAACTTTCTGTTTGGTTATGAATAGAGTTCAGGCAGATTCAAAGAGAGAAGACGCTGCTCTGCAAACGGGTCACAGATATGTCTTCTCACTTCCCTTCTGATTGTGGTTTGATCCCCATCTGTCCACATCCATTCACACAAACCATGGTCCTCGCACACAACGGCAGCGGCTCATGGGACACGTGCGCCGCGGCGCCGGAAGCTTTCACCGTTCACCTCCTGCTCGGGATGACAGGAAGCTGAGCCGGCGGTGCGTGTCTGAGGAGCAGATTTATGTTCCGACGAGCTCAGGAAGTCAAAGTGCCAGATGTTGTTGTTGGCGGGTGGGAACGCTTAAATCCAGCCGCGGTTCATTCATAAAGTGCTGAGCTGCATTTAAGTGCATTTAAAAAAGGATAAAGGTCTTTGATTTATCTGATAATGTTTATCTGTTTGTATGACAGTGGCCAGTAAGTGCAAAACAATATAACAAAGGATTAAATACTTTTACAAAGCTTGACACAAATTTACCTTAAGGACATTAAGATTACATTTTAGACAACAAATTTTTTCTCAACTTTTGTAAATTTGTTTTAACAATTTGTAGGTAAATTATGTAGCTTTGTTTTATAAAATTAAAATTTTGTCTAAGCTTTTGTAAATTTGTCTCAACTTCAGTAAATTTGTTTGTAGGATGTGTTAATGTGTTTCATATTTTGTAAATTTGTTTTCTAAAATGTAATTTTTATGTCCTTGAGTTAAATTTGTCTCAACGTTTGTAAATTTGCTTCACGCTTTGTAAAAATGTAGAATTACATTGACTTCATCAGATTTGTTTTCAGGATTTGTAAAAGTGATTAAAATTTTGTAACAATGTAAATTTTCTCAAATTAAAATGTTGGAAAATTTGTTTCAGGATTTTTTAAAATTGGTTTCAACTTCAGTTAATCTGGTTTCATGATTTCTAATTGTGTTTTGCAAATTTTGTTTTTTAATATGTACATTTGTCTCAATTTTTGTAAATTTGCTTCACACTTTGTGAAAATTACAATATTACATAACTTTAGCAGATTTGTTTTCAGGATTTGTGAAAGTGGGTAAAATTTTATAAATTTGTTTTCTAAAGTAACAATTTTGTCTCAACTTGAGTTTTCTAAAAATGTACAATTGTCTCAACACTTGAAAAAGTGTTTCACATCACACAATTTGTCTAAAGCTTTGTAAAAGTGTCTTTTTTAACACTTTTCAATATTGTTTTACACTTACTGTGTTTAAGTCTTACACATTCACTGAAACTCCACAAAATAAACATATCTCTTGAATTTCTTATCCAAACACCGCTAAAGTCGGCACTGCACACACTGGTACTCTTCGTAAGTCACCTGCCAAGTTTGAAGCCTGTCACGTGAACTGTTGGACAGTTATACGATGAAAGACAGACAGACGTTCCTTAACTTAACTCTCACTTTACTTACTTCTTCCCTTGTTTAGAGTCAATACTGATGTTGTGCTCTTTGCTAATGATGCTACACAGACAAACTTCTCCTGCTCTAATTGTGTGAAAACGAGGCTTGAACGTCCCTCGGACAACACTTAGATGTATTTATCCGACGATTGTAGCCGACAGATCGGCCTGCGGGGACTCGTCTTAACCCGCGCGGCCACCGCGGCATTAACAGGCACCAATTAACCGCTCAGGCCATCAGCCTTTCCCCGCTGACGTCCTCATTACTAGCATCACCCCACTGCGGCGCACCAGCACGACCAAGTGGAACTAATGGTTCAGCATAAATCAAGCGCACCTTGTGGTTTACCGAGACGGAAAACAGTATATGTGGTAAAGACGGCGGGGAACGTACCATTATCGGGCCTTAGGGGGGTTGTAAAGCAATGTAACTCTCTCTTCTCCCGATGTCCAATTTGCTCCACGCTTCACATCAAGGAAACCAAAGTTATTCACGGCGACAAACGGCATGGAGACGAGGACGAGTCACAGGCTACAAATTAGATGAGGAACGCTCTGAATTACGCAGAATCGCCTGTTTTTCATTGAGCTGCCGTCAGCGGAAAAAGTACGACAATGGCTGTGAGACATTAAATATTTATAGGGCGGCGTCTGTAGGGTATGTGGGCGAGGGGGAGCCGCTCTACTCTTTTATTGAACTAATATATTTGCCTCACACACACATGCTCACGGACATCGAGGAACCATGGCTCATTTCAGGGGCAGGAATCTGGTGGAAAAGAAAGTTTAAAAGAAAGACAGAGAGTTTTTCCTTCTTCTCTTTTTTTACCCATTATGTCGCGATGCGACAGCTGAGGAGGTGATGATTTACTTTTTTTTGGTTCTTATTCTTCATGAATAAACATCAGCAGTGAGAGTAATGCTGGCGCGAGGCGAACACATTAGGGCGTCGTAAATCTCTTCCCGACTCAAATGGTGAAACTGTGAAATTAATGAACATTTTTATCAAACGCCGGGAGCTTCAGACTCGGGAGGAACTCGGGAACTTTTGCTAAAAGTCGTAAAAGAGACTCTGGACCTCAACGTCTTTGGGGACAAAGAGTTTGAAAGATGAGCAGGGGAGGCGCTAATGAAGAGGGACGAGTAGAGGATCTAGAGGTTTTTCCCCAGGTCCACCTGAATCCTTGGACCCAACCCAGGACTTACACTGGTTTGGATCCACTTTTTATACAGTAAATCAGGTCAACGTTGGGTCCAGTATTGCTGTAAGGCATGGATAGTCATTAGATGATAAAAAGCTCAATTGGTAATTGGATATTGGTAAACTCTAATATGATCCAAAATCCCAAAACATGGTGTGTTAAAAGCTTAGTAGCTCACAACCAAATAGGTAAAACTACTATATTAAGCCGATAAAGGTATCAGTAGTTACTCAAGACTGCAAGCTCAGCTGTTTCATCCCCATAATGGAGCAATTCTATTATTACGAGTACTATTAATTGCAAAGCAGAATACAATCTTTTCATCTTACTTTATAATGTATTTACCGCTTTATCTCACTGTTAAATAGACTTTTCTGACCGGAAAATAAGTTTGTACCATTTTGTAAACCCAGTCACTCTCCTGCACCAAATCCCATAGAAAAAAACAGTGATTTTAACACCACAGCACACAGCAGTTGTTGATCCACCGCTGCCTCTGTCATGAACTCACATGTGTTATTTTGTGACTTAGGTGTTTGAAACCCTTCGTTCACATTAACCTCAGTGACACAGCAGAAGACCAGTTTCCCCACAAGCTAAAATCACCTATTTTCTCTATGGGGTTTAATGTGGGAGAGTGTACAGTACACGGTATTAGTCAGAAAAGTCCTTTTCAAGACCAAGCATCTAACTTATTCCTTAGATATATTAGACTTAATCTGATGTGGGTTTTAGTAAGTGGCTAAAATCTGTTATTTTCCTCTTCTGGCTGTTTTATTCAGTCCTTCTCCTCCGTCCGTTACATCCAGACAAGACAACAGAGGAGAAGATAAACATGCTGGGAGGCAGCGAGACCTTAGAGCAGTGTCCATCTCCTGACAACACTGAAACACGGCGTGTGTTTTTTCCCTCCTCGTCTCTTTTTTCGAACGCCGGCTTCCTCCACAGCGACCACAGAAAACCTGCCTGCGTCGTCGTCTCGTTCGTTCCCATGCAGATGCCACAGCTCTCCATCCCTCTTCATTTCCACCGACAGCTCTCATTACTCTCCCACGTGTAAGAGAGTCCACCCGGCCTCTCCCTCCACAGAACACAGACGCCTCTCCGCTTTAAACCAGGGGAGTAAACAGTGTGGTTGATCAGCAGCGGAGGGAGGGGAAAAAAAAAAAAGAAAACACTTCCTGTCACATTTTAATTGGAGTGGTGCGATGAGGGATGGTGGTTTCTCCTGCCGACACATTCAGCCATCCATCATCGCCTCTTCCATGGAAGTGAACTTTAGGGAAAAAACTTAATTTTCCTCCCGAGCGAAGGAGGAGAAATGCCATTATGACATGTTTCACTCCTCTTCCGTAACACACACACACACACACACACTCTCTTTCCATGAATCCTTTTCTTCTTCTCTTATAGAGTTTTTTTCCCCCTCCTCATTCTCATTCCTCGTCTCATTTGTATTCTGTCTTTCTGCCACAGGGAGTTTGAGTTTCATTATATGAAACATTCAAAGTGGGAGAAGAAGAAGAGGGGGAGGAGGAGATGGAGAGATGGATGGATGGATGGATGCAGGCAGCCTGGTCAGGAAATCACCTGAGGCATGTGTGTGTGTGTGTGTGTGTCTGTGTGTGTGTGTGTGTTTATTTGTCTGTGCATATTTACTCAAAATTGACATTTGTGCCCGGGAGCATGTTCAGTTTCTCTGTATGACAATAGACCTATCTATCTATCTATCTATCTATCTATCTATCTATCTATCTATCTATCTATCTATCTATACATCTATACATCCATCCATCCATCCATCTTTTCTTATCTTGCTATGTACATTTCAGGCTAATAATCTAACTATACATCCATCATGTCTTCATTTCATCCATCCATCCATCCATCCATATACGTATAAAAAGACATGTAGTTCTAATGTTTTATAAATAATGTATATTTATATAAATGCAGATGAGAAATTCATAATTTAATAAAAAACTGCCCTAAAGAAACAAATGAAGGTCACACAGCAGTGACCTTTCACCTCTGCACATACACTCTGAAATATGCTACTAAAACACAGAAACCTTCAGGTTTTGCGCTGTGTTTTCTTCTTTAAGTAAATCACGTTTCTCTCTAATCAGAGCACACGCTGACCTGGAGTCAGTGGGGAACTGTAAATCAGCGTCTCAGGGCCTTCCAGGTTTTTCCAGGCCGGGGTTTTGAATGACGGGCGGACATGACAGGCTGACAGCCGCTGACTTTAGAGGAGCACAAATCAATAGAAGGTCCGCGGCGGTGACACAGACGAGGGGACGGGAGCTTTAGTCCACTGGATTACTGAGCGGTGGCCATGTTGTGTGTGTGTGTGTGTGTGTGTGACATGTAAGAATTAAATACAGGAGTATTTGTGCGTTTGTATGCATGCAACCATTAATGTATGTGTGTACTTTAACCTTTCTGCTGGTTATTAGCATTTTGTGTGTGTGTGCGAGAGAGAGATAAGTCATCTACACAATAAATCAGTGTGTGATTTAAGGTTGTGTCGTGATGATGCTCCGCTGTTAGCTCCTATGCTTTTAATCATCTTGAGAGGAAGGTAGATATGAGATTAGTGGATGAATGCACACACACACACACACACACCACCCCCTCAACTTATCCTTCAAACACAGCAGGGATAATATAAACTGTACGTTCCCTCCTACAAGCGAACAGATAAAGCGTTTAATTCATTTTCAAAAAACTTTCTTCTTTCTGTCCCCAGACGTCAATTGAAAAAGGGACTCGTAAAAAAATATCTATAAACATTTTTAAACTATAAAAGCATCTATAAATCTTCCAAATTTACCTTTACATTCATTTACATTTATTTGATTTATTAACAAACCAAAAACACATCCAACCGTGCAAGCTCCACGTAGCTTCCCAACCCAAAATCGAGCTGATGACGCGGATCACAGATCACAGAATACGTCATGTACGGGGAACCATTACAACAAAATCTTTCTACTAATGTGTACAAGGCGATGGTCTTTCAACTTGAAGGTTATGTCTTCAACTCCTACTTATCTACATGCCGATGTGTCCGTGGGGAAGACACTTAACCCCCATGTTTCCCCCTGAACGGGTACGAAAGATGAGTCAGTCCAAAAAGATTCATACTTTCATACTCTTCTCGGTACTATCACTGACAAAAAATAAGTTTTTTTGGATTACCTTGACATGTTTTGACCACCAGGGGGCGTAGTCATCCCCTGCTGTAAGACCCGTCACGAGTCGAAAAGACGAAAACAAACAAAACTAAAAATATTTTCCAAAACCTAAAATCTGACTGACACAAAGAGGGAGGAGACATCACCCCCAAAACTGGAAAATGGTCACAACACATTTCCTGGAATGCAATAAATGGTCCTGATGAGAATGATAGGAAACACTGGGAAGCACCAAGGAACCAACAGTTCTCATTGGAACCAGTTCAAGAACCAAGAACTAGTACAAGTCCAGAGTTCCCCCAAGAATCAAGAACTGGAACCACAGCTAATCTGTTTGGAAAGACGTGGAACTGCGTGATTACAAGGACTTTTCTGACCTTCAGCTACTTTTTCCTCCTACATTTGACAATTATTCTCCTCTCTCTCTTGAAATAACCAATATTTTATGATACATCAGGATTTTCGGTTTCTGAGACGTTAGAGGTGCTCTGACAGACTCTGTGTCAAACTGCTCTTTAAAACGAGAACATTGATCGTGATGAACGGACAGAGAGCAGAAGTGATGGTGTGACTTTGCCAAATTCAGAAATGCTAACTTTGTGCTTCTCCCTTTGTTTTTGATTTCAGCGCAGTCTCGAGCTTCCTAATTAAGGTACTTGCAGAATTGGAAAGTAGGTTTTTTTTTTTGTATTGTTTTACTTAATAAAAACTGGCCTGAAAAAACAAATTAATGAGGACTAAGGATAAACAGTACTTCAATTCTGAGAGGCTGGAGCTTAAAGACCTTTTTTTCCCCCAAATACATATAAAAATGGAGTCGTAAATGATATCCAGGGTGTAACTATGGAGGCGTTTGGTCGGAAATCAATCAGAATGGTGTTGTTGTTGTTATGCGACTCTGAGGATTTTCTGGAATAAAGGGGAAGAACCCTGCGAGTGTTTCCTCTCCGAAGCACCGCGCAGCCACATTATACCCTTTAAAATAGGCCACTTGGATGAGAATTAATCTACGCGGGGAGGAGGATATTGAGCTTTACATTCACTAAAAAAAAAAAACCACACCGTGTGCTCCGGCCTGCAGTAATCATTCTGCAGCGTTAGCTTTCTGCAGCACAGTGCAATCACATTATAAAGGTGTTCTCCACCAGACAGGCCACTTGGATAAGCATAAATCTACATAGCGGCAATTTCTTCCCCCCCCTTGCTCTCAATAAAAAAAAGTAACATAACCGCAATATGCTCCAACCTGCAGCCGTCACATTAAAGTGTCACCTCTCTAAAGCACTGAGCAATCATATTACAAAGCCGCCCTCCATGAAACCAGGCACCTGGATAAGCGTAAATCTACAGAGACAGATTGAATCCTCAGGCGTCCCGCGCCGCGCCGTAGGGCGGGGGAAAAGGAGAAGGCGAGCCCTCCCGAGAGTCTGTTAGCAGACAAATATCCCTCGGCCTTACATTAATCTGCATAAAGCGCGGGTGGCGAGGAGGTGACTTACGCGCCAAACGCTCGACAAGAGGGGGAGGAGCGGATTTTAAGCCGCTAATCGGGGAAGAGCGGCTGAGGCTGAGGCTTCAGGATGCTGACCTGCTGACGGGAGAAGAAATCTCCTCTCTCATACTTCCTTCTTCATTTCTGTGCGTCCTTGTTCCCTTCTTTATCTCCTCTCTCTACGCACTTTGCTCCAGGCCTCCTGCTCTTGTGGTTTCCTCGCTCCCTTTCCTTTCCCTTTTTAATTCCGTCTTTCCTCATCCTGGCTTTGATGTCCTGTCATCCACCTTCTTTTCAGACCTTAAATTGAGTTTGTTTTCTTTCGATCCGCGCACACGGAATTTAATTTTCTTGTTCCTTAATTTTCTTTGGTAGAATTTACCGTCCCTTTCGTCATGTTTGCCTGTGACATATCCGTCCTCTCCTCCCTTCATATTAACCCAATCTTTCTTTTTCCCTCATGTCTCCTCCACTATGCTGTGCTTCTCTTTTCTAAATTGGCTAAATTAGACATAGTAGATGAAATATTACAACAAGTGGGAAACAGACTGGAAAGTTGTTGGCTAGTTTGGGATCTCGAGACAATTACTGAATTGTAAAATTGCCAAGAAAATCCAAATACACAGTGTAGAAATCTCTGTTATTATTCCAGAACTACAGACTGTTTAACTGTAAGACAAAGTAGCTAGCCATATATTTGGTGTTACGATCACGAGTTATGTTTATATTGGTGCTGTCGAGGACGCAGCCCATGATATTAACTTCATATGTTACAATTTTTGTCATAAGAAAAGTTTCCCAACTTCCCCTAACTGCTGTTACCTAGCAACAGTGTTCTTGTGACATTTTTTTTAAGCCTAATATGAACTAAACGGATGTGTTTTGCATGAGGTTGACATAGTCTAAAGCACTAGCTGATGCTAATTAGCCTTTTAGTTAGCACAAGCAAAAGTAGCAGCTTTTTCTCGTTGGCACTAATTATGTGAACTAAATATACTTTAATCTAAAAAAAATCCTTGACTGTTTTTGTGTAGCAGTGTGTAGTTTCTCATGAGTTAATCACGTGAATCAGTTTAAAAAATCTGGACATACTTTTAATTAAAACCAGCAAACCAAAGCAAATCACTATGAAAATGGAGTCGCAGTAATTGCACACATTTGTATTCCTGTCTCTTTTCCTGATAATGCCTCAAGTCATTACTGCAAATATTATATTATGAGCTTAAGTTTGACATTAGCGTCCTTTTTAACATCTCCCAACCTCCACCACTGTAGTTCTCTGCTCTCTATTTGAACATTAAAATGGGAAATTATATTTTTTTATTAGCTTTTTAATTCTTTTTCTTTCCCCTCGGTCTCCTGAGCTAAGTTATGCGTCGCAGCTGCCTGAAGGCAGACGAGCTGCCACCTCGCTAATATGAGACGCCGTCTCCTGTGAAGCTGACAATAAGCGCTCTGGAGGTAATTGGGGTCTTTAGTTTGTCGCTCTCTCAATGGCAGAAGTCAGCCGGAGTAATCAGACACAAAAGGATCATCCTCTGCACAACGCTCTACTTCATTTTTGTCTGACTCGTGTTAAGACACCATGACGACCCGAGTCAACGGCTCAATCCCATTACTTATTTCTACCCCTTAGCTTTCCCCCAAGTTTAAAGGGACAGTGGTTTAAATGCAGCCCCCTATGAATTGGGACAGCCCCTCAAAATGTTCTGTGGTTCAAGCTAAATATTGTCAAAAATTACCTGGTTTTACTGCTGGACAAGTTTATGGTACGTACATACACATTTTGTCGTTGTTAGCAATGTTACTAACCGCTGTTAGCTTGACGACAGTGACATTAGTTTGTTTGGATTCAATTATTTTGGGAAAAATCTCGTAACTACCTCTTTGTTTGATGTCTATCCCTAAAAGTTATTAGTTTAAAAGGGACAGTTAGCCTAAAGCTGCCCCAATTTACCCACAATTCACAGTTGGGCAGAGTCTACATCGTCAGCACATCGTCGGTATGGCTAGTTGACTCAGTCGCAGTTGTAGGCTCTCATGACAGTTTAAATGTGTTCAGTTGGCTTCAGTTGATTTGACAAACCATGTCGTCTGCAATCCCTTATCAAAAAATTAGCTTTTCTGTCTTTTCAAAATCGGCTACGACTGTGAAAGTTGTGTAGTGTGTCCACAGCTTAACTTAGCCCTTACAGCCACGTGTCAGCAGACGTCCACTAGCGTCTGCGTAGCGCAAATGTCGTTAACCCAACGTGGACGTACGTGGACACACACAGTTTGAGTTTGTTTTAGTAAAAAACAAAGTAGAAGACAGTAACCACGGAAATTTTCTTTAGCTTATAAAGGGAAGTTTTTGGCGCTAAAATGGGGGATTTCCTGGTGAGAAATCACCGCTAACTGAAATGGAACGTGACTTTGTGTTGACGTGTGGAACACTAGACTGACGAGGAACCTCAACAGAACCGAAAATATTTAAAGTTTGACCCAGTCCTTACTCTCAAACCTGGTCTCGGCAGAAGGTGTTAAGGTTTGAGTTAGCGTCTACGGAGCTGGAGTCTCCTCAATGATTTGTATGAATTCTTTAAATAAGATTACCTGACCTGCGTTATCGTCTCCGTCTGTCAGTGTCTCCTGAAAACGATTCGACCGGTGCATCATCGTCACTCGCTGTAATTATCTGGAAAACTATATGTGTGTGTGTTTCCGCCTTGGTCTCCACACTGCATGCAAATTAGGGCCACGCACACATTAGTCACGAGTGACAGGAGCCACTGTGTAAAGGGCCTGCTGTGCTACGAGCGTTAGCATGTTAGGCTAACGAGCGAAATGGGTTGAGAGAGATTCTTTGACACGGATCAGCGGAGAACAAACCGAGACGAGTGTTTACCAAAGTATTCTGTCACCGACTGTGCTCTACTGTACTCACTTTAGACTGTAATATACTGTAATGTTGCTTTTTTACATTTAATTTCACAAAAACCTCACTTAATTTAATTTTTACTGCTCTATAATGTATTATGTGATACTCTACTGCTACATTACATCATATTCTGACCTATATTTGTAATATATTATATTTAATATGAAAAACAATACCGTATCGTCACATTTCTGCTGACCTACATGTATGTTTGTACATTTCCTGCACAGCAAATCTGAATGTGTATGCATAATTCAAAGTTGATCTTTTCATACTGTAGCCAAACCAACGATACGACACAATAAAAAAGCACTTAAACTGATAAACTAATTACTATTAAACTATTACTGAACCTCTATTTGGCATCAAATGCAGGTTTTTAACAATGAAGAATTCTGCTTTCTGTTGCCATTATTCTCTCTGTACAGCAGTTATTCGCTGAATTTCACAGCATAAATGTATATTTGTGTGACCAGCGAGTAATTTAGAGATGATTTAAGCTTCTACACAAGCCAACATTTGACAAAACATCAGTATTTCCTGCGGGTAAAGACCTTATTTAACAGTTTTACAGTAAAACACAGGTTAATAATGTATTAACGGTAAAATTAACTGTCATACTTTTGCCACAAGAACAGTTCTGTGGTGTTCAGGGAGAAAAGAAACTTGTCAAAACAATTCATGACGTTGAAATGTAATTAAAATACTACAGGAACACATCATCATCATCATCATCATCACCATCATCACCATCATCTCTTATATTTGCACAAAATGAGCATTTCCCGGAATGTTCCTACCAACCATTGGAAAATGCCTCATCATTGCATGAGTTAAACAGAAAAAACCATGGTCAGAGAAGAGAAGAATAGGAGGAACAAGAGGAAGAAAAACAAAAGAAACAGAAGTTCAGGAGAGTACCTTTCTTGTGAGTAGCTTCATTTTTGGAGCCTTTGGGGTCTAATAAAACAAAAGATCAGAATTAAACACAGCAATACTCTAACAACACGTTCATGACCAACTCTACGTTGTTTGTCCTCATTAAGGAAAACAACCGCTTTTGTCTTAATCAAGGAGAGCGGAGCAAGACAGCAAGGCTCGGTCGTCTAAGGTGTCGCACTGCTGCCAACGCTCAGCGGGGGGGGAGTGTGTGGCAGTGGGGTCGACTGAGGGAGGAGGAGGAGGAAGAGGAGGAGGAAGAGGGAGGGCAACATACTTTAAAAAGGCAATAGCAAGGAAGGAGGGATGCATGAGTCTGTGGAGGAACAATCTACTGCCATACTGCAGCGGGCGGGAGAGGAGAGGCGATGCACTATAAGATGGAAGAGGGTTGCAATGCAGTTCTGTCAAGAGGAGCTGAAGTACGACTAGCACAATGCACTACAGGAGATGCAAGAGAGCCAGAAAGAGACAGGAGTGTAGAGAGAGAGAGACAAGGGCAGGGACGATGCAAAGACTACATGTCAAACTGGCTTCCTTTACATTTCAGCCTCATTCGGCCTTCGAAAAATTACACATTTTACTCATTTTTTTTTTGTGTGTGGGGGCAACAGGTTGATGGTGAGATTACTTGACTGATTCCCCAAAATGAAACGAACCACCACACTAATGAAGTCCTTCGAAAAAACAATGCTTCGTCCCTCGACGCCGTCACCCTGAAATGAACCCCCTCCCCCCCTCTGTTTCCTCAAAATGGCCGCCATTAATTTGAAGTCGTTTGGCTGAAATGGATCCCGTCACTTTGACAAAGGGTTCTATACTTCCATCCCCACCGAGAATGTAAATCGTCCAACTTCCCCTTAATGGGCCACATAATTCCAGCCGCACCAATTAAACTTTAAGCTCGCAGAGGGAGTTATTTATGACAAGAAAATGCCCGACTTTCCCGCTCACTGTTCACCCAAGAAAAGTTACCATCTGTTCTACAAAGTTCTGTCTCTGAAAATTACAATTGGAGCTTTTCCATTACACAGTTCTAGCAAGACTCAACTCGACTCGTTTTATTTTGTTTTTCCATCAGTGATAGAACCTGGTACCTGGTGCTTTTTTCTGAGTATCAGCTTAATGAGACGTCAACACCCTGCCGGCCACTGATTGTCGTCACTGGAAGAGTCATGAGCGCGACCTTCACACATATATATATATATATATATATATAAAACCAGACAATATTTCAGGCAACTCGTTTCTTCAGCAGCTGTTTTCAGCCTCACTGCAAGAAGGTTTGCATCATAAAATGTGACGTCATGATTTGTTCACGATTCTGTGAACAAATCTTTTTAATCCACTGATCCAAATGATTCAGTTACACCCAAAACAAACTGCTTTGCAAGTCACTAGTTTGCGTGTTTGTGTCACGTAGAAAACCACGTCACGGCAGTTTCACGCAGCCGTGCTACGATGACTTGAGGAGGAACTATGAAATCATGGAAAACAACGCGACTGACACTAAACCGAGAAGAGTCGAGCAGAGCTAGAACTGTATAACGGAAAAACAATAACAGGCTACACTTCAGCTTCTTCTCCACTACTATACCAAAAACAAGTTTGGGCCCAGATGAGACTTCATAATACTATTCTGCATCCACACTAAATCTAATATGAAAACATAACCATTTAGTTTCACTGGCAGGTCAACGTGTGCCAGTGTAAACAGGAAGCAGATTTTCTCAGCTAAAGTTCTTAGCTTAGGCTTTAAAAGTCTCTGTCCATCCAGTCAATCAAGTTTTCTATGGAACTTTCAACGTAACTACACTGTCTTTTATAACAAAAAATGACCTTTGACAAAATACAACAAACACATCCCACACCCTCCGTCAATCAGAGCTCCGCACACAACACAGGAATTCGCTGTTTGACGTAGAACTAACTGTTTTTGTTGGCTGCATGTTCTGCAATTTTTATAGGAGTTGCTAACTTCTTGCTATCGAGAACAAATTACGGACCATACAGCACAAGGATGCAGAGGTTAACAAAAATCCAACCTTGCCGCCCCTGGAGGAATTCTGAGTAATTACCAAAACACTAGGTAAATTAGAAGGGTTTATCCTGTTAAACGTCTGAACATTCAGCAGCAGAATCCAGTTCTGGAACTCTCCGTTGGTGCCTCTTGACATTTTATGTCAAAATCAAATGTCTCGCTTTACTTTTCGCTGTGTAGCCGTCGTACTTCTGAGTCCTAAACATAAAACAAATCAGTTCCCATGTGCAGCACGTGGATATTGCTGGGCGACACATGCCTTGTGTGAAATCATTTGACAACGGACTAAATTCACGGAGCGTCACTTACAACTTACACTAAAGTATAAGTCGGCTTTTTAACCAGTTATCCTTAAGGGGAAAGATAAAACTAGGGATATCGTTAAAAACTGTGGACGTTGTCTTTTAGTCGTTGTTTTGGTTGTTAGCCCCGAGAGACTCCACATGGTATCAAATTAAAAAGCAGCAGAGCCTTCACTAAATCCTATAATTCATTCATTCATTGCTAAATATTCTTGTAAGCTTTTGCAGATGTCGACTTTAGAACATCT
This sequence comes from Solea solea, assembly GCF_958295425.1. Lineage (NCBI taxonomy): Eukaryota > Metazoa > Chordata > Actinopteri > Pleuronectiformes > Soleidae > Solea > Solea solea. Next base: position 1,713,426 of record NC_081147.1, on the reverse strand, counting down.
CGGCTTACCAGAAAGAGTGCAACTGGTTTATTGGAAACCAAGAAGAGACCATGTTTGTAGACAGTTGTTGGAATCACATGACAACACACCCAAGCGTCTGATAACCTTTGAATGAAACCCTCACGTAAACGGTCAAACACTGTGCTCATTGTGACCTTCGGACACCGGATGTCTGTGTTGATAACGATCACAGCTGAGCTATTTGGCTGCATGAGTGTAATTCTGATCAAGTTGAGAAATGTCACCAAGCACGGCCGTTGATTTCCATCAAATTTAACACAACTTCATTTTCCTCGTACGGGAGTTAGTGTTTCTCCCTTCCGCCACTCAAACTTGTTGATTGATGTCCTATTTTTTGCTTCCGAAACGGCACTGAACTGAGTAAACCGGACCCAGCCTGCTTTGCTGTACTTGACAACTGCCACTGTGAGGGATGGCGACTGCGCTGAGCACAAGTCTGGGAGCGATATTGTAATCTGTCATTGTCAGCAAGAGTGAGTGGGGACGGGGGGAACCATGCTTCTGAGATAGATGGAAAGTATTCGTCGCGACCATGAACTGTTGTCGACAGGTGACTTTAACTCCATAATCTGCCTGAATCCATGAAAGGCATTTTTTTTCCCTGCCTCCTCTGCGCTCTGCAATCTCTCCGTGTCAGTGCTAAGCCTGGGTTTAGCCCCCGCGGCCAGGCAGCCTGTCGACATCCCAGCCCCTGATCCTGGCATTAAAACCGCAGTAGCTTTTGTTTTTGGTCTTCTCTTCTCTCTCCTTTCTTTTTTTTTTGGCAGCAGGGATCTCATAATGCCAGTTAATTACTTGCACTGAGCAGAATCAATTCTCCTGGATTTGTGAGCGGAGGTGTAAAAAAACAACACGAGATCAAAATATCCAGACGTTGTGATGGAAAACAAGTGTTTTTGTTTGATGAGTACCGGGGTTTTCCGCTCTCCGCCGTACTCCCATGGCTGTGTGCATCAGCTGCCGCAATTCCAGAAAGTTCCACAGCAGTAAACACTTTAGCGTCGACCCACTCCATCAGGTCGTTTACGCCAACACGTCGGGCTTTAACCGTTTTTTTTTCCTCTCTCAAGCTGGTAATTAGAGGTGTGATGGGTTTCTAGGGGGAAGACTGAATGGCCTTTTATAAAGCCGTAATCCCTTCCTTATAAACTTATTAGCCATGGACCGGTGGACTGCAGAGGCAGGAAGACGGAGTAATGAAGCCGTCAACTGTTTTCTACACATTAACCTTGCATCGCCTCGAGCTGCAGGGGATTCCGTGTTTCTGCAATCTTGAGATTGAGAAGAAACTATCGTAATGATGCAAGATATTAATCGTAAACTGTGGTGGGAGTTTGTTAATTTTCAAAGCAATTAGCAGATGTGGTGATTTCTCGTCCAGCTCTCGATGAAACAAGAGATTTTCAATCTCCTCTACTCCTCCAGCCCGAGCCCCGCTCTGAGCCCGGCTCGATTGCTCTCATACAACTGGCTGCCTTTCGCCATTATCCCGTTCAATATTCCTCTCTCTGCTGCCCTTGCTGTTCCGCCTCCTCTCGCTAGACGTGGAAGCGTGATCAATATTTCTGTCATAACTCCCGGGAGAGAGTCACCTCTGAGACGACATTAAAATTCCCCGCTCCCTAGCAATACACTCCTCCATCCAAATTCCCTGGCTTGTAAAAGATGGGGCCATTACCCAGAACACTAAAAGAGCCAGAGGACCTTCCCTCAGGGGCGAGGATGCCCACTCTCCCTCTGCTGGTTTTTCTGTGTTTGCATCCTTGTAGGAAGCAGTCGAGGGAGGAGGACAGTGTGGGGGTTACTGTTTACGCCTCTTAGCTGCTTCTATGTGTCTGCTTTGATGGATTCATCCTCAAGAACAAGGCACAAGGATGCAGAAGTTAACAAAAATCTAACCAAATTAGCAAGTACACTAGGTGATCTTGCTACCAACTCAACCCTAGAAGCATTTATCCTGTTAAACGTCTGAACATTCAGGCTATTTAAAGCAGCAGAACTCACTTCTGGAACTTTCCGTTGGGGCCTCTTGACGTTTTCTGTCAGCTCAAATTGTCTTGCTTCACTTTTCGTTGTGTAGCTGTTGTGCTTCTGCCTCCACGAGTCCTAAACGTAAAACAATCACTTCCCATGTGCAGCAAAGGGATGTTGCCCGGTGACACAAGGGGAAAACTCCTCTGCTACACAGAGAATTGATGCTTGAACAACGTCACGTATACTCCTCTATCCAAATCCCTTGGCTTGTAAAAGATAGGGCCATTACCCAGAATACTAAAAGAGCCAGAGGACCTTCCCTCGGGGCGAGGATGCCCACCTTCCCTCTGCTGGTTTTCTGTGTTTGCATCCTTGTAGGAAGTAGTCTATGTGTCTGCTTTGATAGATTCATCCTTAAGAACAAGGCACAAGGATGCAGAAGTTAACAAAAATCCAACCTCACCCTCCCTGTGGAATTCTGAGTTAACACTAGGTGATCTTGCACCAACCCTAATCCTAGAAGCATTTACCCTGTTAAACGTCTGAACATTCAGGTTTTTTACAGCAGCAGAACTCAGTTCTGGAACTTTTTGTTGGGGCCTCTTGACAATTTCTGTCAAAATGGAATTGTCAGGGATGTTGCCAGGTGACACAAGGGGAAGAATTCTCTGCTATACAGTGAATTGATGCTTGAATAGCACAAAGCATCAGGTATATACTCCTCCATTCAAATCCCCCAGCTTTTAAAAGATAGGGCTGTTACCTAGAATACTAAAAGAGCCAGAGGACCTTCCCTCGGGGCGAGGATGCCCACCCTCCTTCTGCTGGTTTTTCTGTGTTTGCATCCTTGTAGGACGTAGTCGAGGGAGGAGGACGGTGTGGGTGTTACAGTTTACGCCTCTTAGCGGCTTCTTGGTGTCTGCTGCAAAATGTAAAAAATAAAAATAGCAATGCTCAGTCCCAGTGGGAACTGTGTTAGCATCAGAACCGGCACTAAGCTAGTGGAAAACATCCTGTGCAGTGTGAAATCCTGGATTGCACTTTTTCCCATCTGCAGTTTCTCTAAAACCTCCTGGTGTAAGCAAATCCCTCCAACTTGTTTAGCCGTTTTGCAAAGCTACCTTCCCCCACCCATTCATTTTTTCTCCACCCTGCAGCCATCCCTCCATCCCACACTCATTACCTTATGCCCATTAATCCCATTAAGTAGCCATTAGACAAGTGCTGATAACAACAAATGAACGTCAAGCCCCGACAGCTAATAACTACAGTCCCACCTCGACACATTCAACCTCTGCAAGGAGAAAGGAGGTGCAGAGAAGACCGCGGAAGGTATAGAACAGTGTCGTATAGAACTGTGACGCATTCTGGTGTAAGTAATAGACTGTGGAGGGAGAGAAAGAGGAGAGAGTGGAGGAAAAGGAGGAAATGAAACATGAAAATGTGCCGCTGCAACATGTCGCACATTTAGGAGAGGCAAAGTGACGCAGTTATGGATTCTCAAAGGTTTTTTTTCTATTTTTGTTTTTCCACTGATCATCACAGGGATTTGAGAGCAGAGAGAAGGACGGGAGTTCTGCCAAAGCCCGACCGTGGGAGCAGCGTGAAATAAAAGGATTGCCTCTGATCCGAGGCAACGACTGTGGATGTTCAAGAGAGCTGAAAATGAAACGCTGCTGACACGGACACGCACACGACCCCCGATGTACGCCGAGTCTGGGGTCCCTGATTCATTCAAGGTCCTTTCACTGATTCCAGAAGAATGTTACAGATGACCCCGAAAAACAATAATCAATAGTATTGGAAAAAGGAAAATCCGATACGATCCGTTAACCGTGAATATGATGTCAGTGCTTCAAAAGCACAAACAACTTGTTTTAAAGAGAGATGTCCTCCACCACAACACGAGAACGACATTCATTCATTCATCATCTACTGCTTTATCCTCCACATGAAGGTCGCAGGAACCACTGGAGCCAATCCCAGCTGACACAGGGCAAAAGATGGGGGTTGCACCCTGGACGGGTCGCCATTTACCCTCACATTCACCCCAACAATCAGTAAAGAGGACTGGGGATTGCACACCGTACACTGTATATGAAAAAAATTGATGTAGTCGTCCAGTTTCCTTGCTTCAATCAACCCAAAAGTAGGAATATATTGAATAGCCACCAGGGGGCAACTTTGAATATTCTCTATTGGAAAACGTCCATACTTCTCACTTTATAATCTCGTTTCTCTGATCGGTTCATCAAAGTCTGTCTTTAAAATTCATCCTTTCTCTTTGGCAGTCGACTTGTGCCGTGTATGATTTTATGTTTTTTCAAATGTTAGCCATCTTACTGTACGGCACTTTGGTTAACTATGTTGTTTTAAAGGTGCTTTACATTGGATTTAGATTACATTACATAATTACATTGGATTGAAGTGAAAATACATAAAGTACTACACGTGTAAATGGTCCATGTCCAATAAAAGCCTGAATTATCGGAGTTCAGATTCTGCTTCCAACTTTTTGCCACTCACACGCGACCTGATTGCTTCCTGTACTCTGGTTTTCATGAATCATTAAAGTGTAACTTAAACCCCTTAAAGCACATTTTTCATGTGTAAAACAGTGTATACGGGTTTCTTGTTAATGTTATTTGTTGATTGAGGTGCAAATCTTTACAGTTCTGTGTAAAAGTATTGAAATTGTAAATATGATAAAAATCTACTGCCCTCTCTGGTCAAACACCAGCTACTGCATTCAAATTTTGCCATTGGCTTTCTTACTCCACTCTTGCGAGGCTCTATGACCCAGACTCCTCCCCCCCTTTATAAAGATTATTTTTCTTACAATGACATCATTTATTTTATGAGGTTTTGACATAATAAACCTTATATGTGAAATCCATCGCCACATTCTTACTCTTTTAATATATATATATCTAATTGTATTTGCTCCTGTGCCTCATCTTATTATCTTGTCATTAGGTAATTAATTTATCTCACTGTGCTCCAGTGTTGCCTTTTTCATTCCAACCCATCATATTTTTTTATAATTATTATTATTGCCGTTCTGTGCTTTTTCCGTGAATAAAATGTTTTTTATATATATATATATATATATATATATATAAAAAAAGGGGAAGCAATCGATAGCCTGGCTCATATTAGCTTGAGCATAAAAGCAGAAGCTGAACTCACAGCCATCGGCCTCGCTGCCTCTCAGCCTGAGTGATGAGGAAGGACAAGGTTATGGCGGAGAGGGAGAGGGGAGTCGCAGCTGTAGTCTGTGCCATTCATCAAGTGTGCACACACACTAACACACACACGAAACACCTCCCCTCAGTGATTCTCTCACTCTGAGCCTCCCTGTCTCACTTTTTTCATCTGTACACGACCATGTGACCGGTCATTACCAGAGCTGGAAAGACCCACTCTCCTCTCCTCGACTCTCCTCGACTCGATACTGTATTGGATCTGCTCGGTGAGCTTCACCGCCGCCTGCACACCTGGTCATCCAGGTCAAAGGAGTCTAATTTGTTTCACGAATCAGTGGAATCAGGAGAAACAAGGCTCAAATACAGACGAGGCCTTGGAGGTGGGGGAGGAATGAGGGGAGGAGGGAGGTCAGCGGAGAGGGGGAGGATGGATGGATGGTGCGATCGCTGTACTAATGACCTTGTCTTTCAGCAGCGAAAATGGATATTTAAGGGGATGCAGGAGGTAGATGGCCGAGTAAAAACACCAGTGATGGTAAAGTGGACGGGATTAAAAAACTAGAAAAGGTGAATGGTCAATAAAAGAAAAGATTCAAGGAGAGGCAGAAATGATTATAGAAAGGAATGTGGTGGATTTATAAATGGTTTGTCCTAAATGTGTCACAGTGTTTGCTCTGCTCTGCCTCCGATGGAAGAACCTGCTAAATCAATTGGAAGATTTTTTGTGGACCCCCGGTCATGATCAGTGTAATTTCCTTTCATGCCAGCACATTCGTAGCTTCGGGCTAATCTCACTCATCTTCCTCTCGCTGTGTGTCTTTTTTCCACCCCTGCCCTCCATCCATCCATCCACGGCTGCTGCTGTGTAGCCACATTAGCAGGACAGAGGCTAATTTGATTTGATTTGAGTGCGTGTGCAGGTTGTCGAGGTGGAATTACAATAATGAGAAAAAGTAAAAATCTCATAAAAAACATCCCCACATTCTGACAGGTTTTCCTTTACTTTCTACAGGTCCAAACATTCCACAGGCAGTTCTGGAATTCAGTCTCCATGTTCTACAACATGGCCATGACACTGAACTTTTTATATTTTACTTAAAATTGTTTACGTAAATTGTTCAGAATCCCATATTTAGTTATTGTAAATTCAGAAATAATGGTGTTTGACAAGAAGCTAGCTATCGAGTGACGTTAGCAGCTTTTCAGAGAGGATATTTCATGAATTCCCTTGATGTAGCCTTTTCTACAACAAAATAAAAGCACAGAACATTGATCTAGTTTAATCTAATTTGTCCAGAATCAGTTTTTACGCTCTTATCAAACTTAGAAAGAATAGCAGTGCCCGCACATTAACTCCTAGCAAGCTAACAAACTTGTCAAAAAGCTACCAAGCTAATTAGCAGCTTTTAGTTTTTCATGTCAGACTTTAGCAGGAAAAGAAACGTCATGAATTCCCTCTGTGTAGTTTATTTAATAAAAGCACTAGCTACGTTCACTAAAGGAACATTGATGTTTAAATGTGAGCAGAATCATTTCAGTGCTATTTAAATGTAAGGTCTACTCAGTTAATAACAAGCTAACACTCTTGTCAGGTAGCTAACTAGCTAGCGAGTGTTTCCCTCTTTTTATGTTAGCATGTGTTGACATTTAAAGGCAGCATTTGACAAACTAGCTAGCAACACTATTTTGCTGATGCTAGAATGTTAGAAACTGAATTATGGGAGAAAACTGTACATTTGTATTATTTGTTCTTTAGTAGTTTGGTAGTAGTAGTTGTACTTTAGTTATTTATTTCACTCAATAACTAGGCTAGTACATCAATAAGGAGGTTTGCTCAAATCGCAAAAAACAATCAATCACAAATCAATTTAAAATTATTGTTTGCTGATTGATTTTTGAACTATTTTGTGATTGCAGAGAGGGTTATGGTTTGTTTTGTCTGATCTATTTTCACTTGTTCATTCACCCATCATGTGCATCGTCCTTAATAATGATGAAAAACAATCTCTTCTCATTGGTTGTACTGACCTGGTTTATAAACTACACGAGAGTTCCAGGACACAACAGATTCACAAGGGTCCAACACTAATGTGGATTCATTTTTAATGACCGTCCTTGACAAAACCACATTAAATTATACCAAAAAACATGGTACATTCCTGCATCTAGCCACTACTACTTTACTGTTATTATTACAGTTGGGTTTTATGTTACTATGTTACATTTTTGGATCTTGATCACATTTTCTGTGGATACTCTGTAGGTTATTTCTCAAGTAGTATATTTTGGATTTTGGTGATTTGATTTAAACACAAGAAACAAAGCAGCATTGGCAGAGGTTTGCACTCCCGAGCACTTTATTACTCTATTATTATGATTCTTATTATTATAATAATAACTGCTACCATAGCAATCCTTCATTCTGGCGCTGCACTAGCGACTGCTCACGCTGTGCAAGTCGGCTTCACTGTTCTGTGCCTTTTATTAAGGGGCAGAGCTGTCAAGCTGTTTATTTCAAGGGTGTGATTAATGCAGCGATGTCATTAGCTGGTAGGCAACACACACACACACAGAATAAGGCAAAAAAACTGCATGAATGAGCAACTTGGAGAACTAACGCAATAGCACTCTGTCGACCTGACAGTCTGCAAATTCACATCATCCCTGTCTGCTAACAATGACACCATTAGCTGAGCTTGTTACATAAGAGTTGTCCTCGTCCTCCTCAACACGGATCTTCATCACAAATTCACTCTTTCAAACAAAGACATTAAAGTCAAATTCCCCCGTGTTCAGAGAAAAAATGGCGGCGTCAGAACATCATACGGACGATTCTCATTATCCTCTGCCCGTCTAATAAACTACCACAGAGAACTTTCATCTGCAGTCAACTTTTTTTATTACATCACCATTAGAGGAATGGAAGAAAACATAAAAGCCATAAAGTCAAATAACTGTCCCGTCAGCCTGTTTAAATCCTGATTTGTAAAGGTCAGTGCAGCGCTCGACTCATTTAATCACACCGGTTGCCAACCAGAACTGAGACGAGATCAATTTTTCAAAAAGTAAAATTGGAAATGTTCTCCAAAAAAAAAAAAAAAAGAATGGAAACAAACAAACTCCTGGCAGTTCAGGAAGCACGAGCAGTAGCTGCTGCTGTTTTTTTTTGCAGCCACAGCAGGTTTAATAATAAACCCAGTCACAGTAAAACCCCCTTCAGTCCCTCCCAGTCCAGTCTACCATGAGCCCCCCCCCCCCCCGGTTAATGGCTCTTTCCACCATGGCCTCGACAGAAGAGGAAACAACATTGACAAACACGAGCTTACGAGCTGTCTACTTTGTTGACCTGTGTGTTTGGTGTACAAAATATTACCACGCCTTTTAAAGACGAAGGGCAGATGCAAACCAGTTTCGACCCCCAGGTCCCACGGTTATTAAAGTGCAGGCAGCAGTTGATGCCAATCAGTAACAAGATTAAAATACACCATCCCTCCAGGTTTCATCAGTCCCAATGGTGGAGGTTCACAGTTTTGTACGACCACTGTGACTTCTGACACTCATTGTTGCCAAAATCAGACCAGCAGTGAATCAAAAGCACGGAAAAAAGTGCAACAAATTTTGCCAATTATAAGATTTGGTACGTTTCTAATTTGTAATTACACCTAAAGATCTCCATTTTGAACTCAAATATTCTCTCACTGCTCTGACTTTGATAAAACATAGAGGGAATTTACGTGTACCTCTTACTACTGATTGCAAAAAGAAACATTCATTTCCAAAGCCACAAGAATCTAAAAACTAAACAGTATATTTAGCAGGAAATGCAGTTCTATGTACTGCAGTAGCTACTAAAAAATAAATCTATCATTATATTACAAGGGTACCAATATTTTGTACACTCAGAAAACACAAATGACCTAAATTATGTGGCAGTTAATTCAAAACTTAGTAGTATTTAAATATATAGTTCAGGACTTGTGGTCACATGAGGTCAGTGCTGACATAAACACCACCAGTGCACTGTTGAACCAGAGATTTGGAAGCTCATTCTTACTAAAGAAGCATTGCGGCAAAAGGAGACACCATGAAAAACCAATAATAGCCACTGAGCAAAAGGCCGCCTGATTATGTCTGCACTGTCTTGGCGCTTTATTTTGCCATTTGATGGCGTGTTCTGGCAGGAAACTCAAGTTCCGTAAACCTTTTGTACACCGCGTGGTCCTCAACACACCAAAGCCCATAGAGAAAATCAGTCATTCTACCACCACAGCACGCAGGAGTTGTCGATCCACTGCTGCCTCCCTCAGTAAGTTCAAATGTGTTATTTTGAGAATTCTGTGTTTGAAATCCTTTGATCGGATTCACCTCAGTGACAAAAACTTATCAAAGAAGGCAGCAGTAGACCAGCGTCTCCTGTGTCCCAGTGAGCTAAAAATGACTGTTTTCTCTATGGGCTTTGGTGCAGGAGAGTGATCGGTTTACAAACTTTAGTTTGAGGTTGGAAAGGAGTTCTCTAACAGCAAAATAAAGCTGACGCAGGTTTTATTCAGTGAGGTTTTTTGTTAAGTGGCTAAAATTAGTCTTCCCTTTGTGTCCCCCCTCCCCCGCTGACTATGACTCAGCATGTCATGCAACGACACGTCAAAAAAAACAGAACTATCTCTTTAACATGCAAGTAGACATTTTACTTAGCAGTCACGTTGAGAAACAACGTGGATTCCAATCGTGTTTCCGTGACTGTTGGTTTTTGCTCTTTACTGAAAAGGGAGGGAGGGGTTGCCCCCAGGTCTCCAATGTCTTAAATGTCCAAAACTGTTTGATGCAGGAACCTATGACATGTGTCTTTATGCGGGCTTCCATTCAGGGAAAGGTCACTAAATGTTAAATTATCATCATCATCATCACTGTGAAGCGATATTTAGCAGCACGCTCGTGGGAGAGAGGCACATTACCTTGACCACCAAAACAAGCATTCAGGTTACTGCGTGGATACCAAGGAATGTAGCCAACTAGCACCATGACAGCTAAAATATTCTCTTATTTACATTCTGATTGGGGAGCTAAAAGTGCAGGCATAGGGTTATGTAAAATAAAATGGGGGGGGAGGGGGGTCTTGGAGGGATTGAACACCTGAAATAGCCAAATTCTAATTCTTTAGCATTGGCAGAATTACCTTTGTTGTACACTGCAAAGGACAAATGAAAGAGATTGACAGATTGAGAACAACCAAGAATCATTGTTGAGGTTAAATACACAGTTATCTCACTTTAAAAATATGCTTTTTCTTCGTTTTCGTTGAGCGAAACGAATGAATACAAACCTCTCACCGTTGGAAATCTCGGCTAAACGCTTCAAACAGGCGTTTAGAGAAGGTAATGAAAATGCAGAACACGACACGTTACCAGGTGGGATTTCATTTGGCTACATTCCCGTCTGATCCGACTGAGTCTCGGTGGCGACGCCTACCTTTGAAATTCGGTCGGATCCTGGCGTCGTAACCCGACACTTTGCCCATGAGTTTGTCCAGGAACTCGGAGGGCGGCATCGGCGTCGTGGCTTTCCTCGCCGCAGCTTCTTTCGACGCCGCCAAGCTGCGGGGGAAAAAAGAGAGAAAAGTGCGCTCGGTCAGAGTAAAGTACAAAGACAGCGGTGATGTATGAACGGCTGCAGTCGGACTGTAATGAGGAAGAAAAGTTTTGACAGGCAGAAAGAAGGATGTGAGATTAGACTCTAGTCATAATATATCACTTTTCTTTTGTACGAGTTGTTGAGTTTCACATCAGAGGCAATTCATCATTCTGCAACAGAAGCCTGGCACTGGGAGAAACACCAGAGAGTAAATGGAGGAACGGGTCAAAGATCACAGTTGCCTGGTGATAGACTTATCGTTTATAGCAGAAGTACAAAGTACTGATGGGAAAAGCGAGACACCTGAAAACAACAGCACCAAAACCCTTTAAATTTACATTAACATTGCTATGAAATCTGAACCGGAGATGCTGAAAGTCACAAAACCACTGAAACAACAGAGTCCAACCAGCAAAGTCATGGAACTTTAAAACTCATTCACCACTGTGTCACACTTCACACCGATGAAACTCTACAGTCCAATTCAATCAGGCCTTTACCACCAAGTCCGTTACTGGATTCACCACCTCAACCGGATCTGCACCAAAATGTATCTGACTCTTTCCAGACCTAGAGACCTTATTTTGAGAAGAAACAAGCAAGTCCATGTCCGCCATAATTTGTGAGCGTGACTTCTGGTTTGGTGTTACCTTTACATGGGCATACACTTCCCTTTCTCTGGCCACATCATTCAGCTCTGACTGGGGGATCCCCAGTCCAGTGAGGCGTTATCTCTCTACCTAGTCCTTGGTCTGCCCCTAGGTCTGCTCCTAGTTGGAGGTGCCCTGGTGGTATACTGACCAGGTGCCCGAACCATCTTAACTGGATCCTCCTCAGCCATCCTGGGAGCAGCGGCTGTACTCCCGGATGCCTGCGCTTCTCAACCCATCTCTAAGGGAGACCCCAGCCACTCTGCTGAGAATACCCATTCCGGCTGCTTGTACCCGTGACCTCGTTCTTTCGGTCTTAGTGCCGGTGTAACAGACCAGTCCAAAATAAACCCGTGTATAGTGGAGTCTTTTATGTTTACTGATTGTGGCTTTCACAGTTGAAGTAATAAAAGTCTATGTGTTCTGTTACACCGGTACCAAGCCTGGATAAAATGGGAGAGTTGGGTCAGGAAGGGCTTCTGGTGTAAAAATCGAAGGAGAAGCCAGAAAAACAAAGACTTTGACAAATAACATGACTCCTTGTTCTTCTCTCTAAGAATGAAGTATTTATATCGTTGTTCCAATATTGCCTATTCTAAGAACAATAAACTACTGTGAACTGTTCTAGCAGTTAAACCATCGTATTCTGTAAGAACACGATGCAATAGTTTATTGTTCTCACAATGTTCTCACGTATGTATTGTTTTGATAAAAAAAAAACCATCTCCTTTTAATTATATTCCTTATATTACATATTAAGTATATAATTATATGTTAAAATAATACTCAAAAATTCTCAATCCTTTAGTTCACATTATTCTTGGAGGTTATCCCAGCATGCACTTGGCTAGGAGACAGGACCCGCCCCCACACTGAGGCTTCAAGTGAGATTAATTTATCCTCATTTACTGGTAATTCCATTAACTTTTTTTTTTCTTTCTTTAATCTAATTAGATTAAAAACTGAATAATTAAAAGTGAACTTTTACAGTCCGTGCTGACTGGAGTTTAATGCATTAGTGGTTATTACATACACACACACACACACACACACACACACACACACGTCTGGTCTTGAGGTGGTGGTTCAGTGCAGTGCTCTAATTCACTTAAGCGTTGCCGTGTTGTGCCGAGTGCAACATTGATTTTACAATACAGCCGTGGTATTTGCACTGTTGACTTCTTTACCTTTATTAAGTCCATCATGCTCATTACATCCTCTCTGCATAATGTCAGGATCCCCACGGCGACCTTTAGTCCACACACACGGTGGGAGTCAATAACACACAGACACACACACTGTGTGTAACAAATGTACATTTTCACATCTATGAATGTAAAATATAGTAGGATTATTATGAGTACAAACATAGAATAGAAAATACTATACAGTATATACAAAAAATAACCAAATATATATACATTGTGAATTAGAAAGGAAGGGAAGGAAGTGAGGAAAGGAAGTGAGGAGACACTATCATGGAACTCACAAACAGCCACAAGAGAAGAAAAATAGAGACTAAAATAATAAAAATGATCCAAACAGACAGTAAAAGACAATAAAAAACATAAATAGTGACAGAAAAAATCAAATAAAATACTCCAGTAAAGGATAAGGATAGATAAAGTAGAACATGGTGGGTGAAATGGATTAAAGGATTAAACATTCAGTTAAAAGAGACTAAAGGGCGGAATTAAAGATGTAAATAAATAATAAAGGTCAGGTAAAAGCCAGGTTAAAAAAGGTTCTCAGCTCAGGTCTTCAGACAGACCGTTCCAAAAATGGAACTATAATATAAATAATAATATATATAAAATAATATGTGTGTATATATATAGACCTCTTATAATTAAGCGATTAATTGAATTAAGAAAACATTTTCCACTTTATCTCGTCGAAATTAATAAAACGCTCCAGCACCAAACTCCAGAGAGAAAATCAGAGATTTCAGCTGACAAAGTCTTCACAAAAGGACTTTCCATAGTTTTTAAGTTTCCTCAACCTGAAAACTTTACTTCTACATGTTAATAAATCACACGTGTCTCTTTTTTTAGTCTTGCCCTTGAAACGTTGAAGATTGTCCTTGACTTACAAGAAGGACGTCACATGAAAACGTGTCCAAAAATATTCACGACCTTCCAAACGTCTCCTTTGAAACCAGCGATGACTTCCCAAACAAAGTCTCATGTCTTATCTTTCAAAAACATTGTCTCCTTGTAATAACACTGGGGCTTAAATCTTATAATTTCATCCATTTTACAGATCAATCATTTATTCAGAAGAAATACCTGTAATAGTATAGTCATAATAATAAATACCCTTTTGCTGGGTGACTCAGATCAGAAAGAGGAGTTACAGCGAGGACTGAGCTGACCCGTGGTCTCACAGTCGTCCCGCATCAGCAGCCACTTTGACTGCCCTTTGTAGTTGATTACATCATTTCCTGCTTCGCCTGGAGGAAGAACATGGACAGTCGAGTGATCCGGGCTATAAATGAACTGCTGGACTGAACCGTTTCATATGACTCCAGCTTTACAATCACGTTTGTTACCAAAACAAAACAAAGGGGAAACCTCAAAAGCACTTAAGGGCGACCGATACTGGTTTCTCTATGACCAATGCAGATATTTTTGGGAAATCGAGGCAGCTGATGGTTGATAATTAGGTCAAGTCAACAAACCAGGGTTTGACCAAAATACTAGCAATACTATAAAACTATAAAATAGTAAAATTCGAAAATGGTAAAAATCTAGTTAGATGAAGACCAAAGAGAAGAGGTACGTCGTTATAAGGGATTTCAAATGTTCAATAGTTGGGACAGATTTTATTTCTATGGATAAATCATTCCAGGAGCTGCAGAAAAGACTCGATCACCGCATGTTTTAAGTCAAGTTTTAGGCTACATCTAAAAAGCCACCAGTTATCTGACCTCAGAAGTCAGGATGGCGTGAGGAGAAGAAGGAGCTCAAGTTTTACTTTTTTCTTTCAGCTTTTCCTTCTCTAAGTGTCACCACAGCAGCATATGCTCCACATATTTGATTTGTGGTTCATTTAGAGTGTCCAACTGACAATGAGCAATGGGGATTTGGGTATCTTGCTCAGGGATTCCCCAACCCTTGAACTGATGGAGATTCGAACCGGCAATCCTCCAGTTACAGGGCTAATTTTCATTATCCTTGGCCATGGGTTGCCCAATTTTTAATAATTGGCTGATTAATAAATAAAATTTGGCCAATGCTGATGATTAAAAATGGAAAATATCTGTCCGATTAATTGGTCGACCCCTGAATGAAACACTGCACTCGTATCTTTCAGAAGTTGAACGTCAGCCTGAAAACGGCAGCCACTACTGTCACTGCATTTGTTTTCACCCATAAGGGGGCGTGGTCAATCTGGCGTGTGCTATGTCTTATCAAACTCCGCCTATTTGGCAGTTTCCTTGCCCTGAGGCCAGTTGTTACCGAGGTGGAAATGGCACAATTTGCACTGAAGGGTTGACTGAAGCCAACAGGAGGCGCTCTTTTTCTGAACTGTGCTGTGATTGGTCATCTGAAGTGTAGTTGCACCTTTAAACGTGTTCCAAACACAAGTATAAGAACAACACACACAGTTTAAAGTGGTAAAAACAACAATGCGCGCGGGGGAGGGGAGCGACGCCTCCTCCATCGCTGCTGCCGCAAGAATCTCTCATGAAGTCAAATGACAGATGACACAGTCAGTTTCACTTCAGTTGTCAGCCTCCGAATTAAAAAAAAATAGCATCCACTGTGACTTTCAAACGGGGTAAAATTTGACGCCCGGCGTGATTAATGGCGTCATTAGCGATTCATAAACACATAAGCGCACCAGAACTCAGTCCGCAAGGTGAGAAACCAAAGATCCTGTTGTTGGTTTTCGCCTCAGGTTGTTTTCATGTACACAAACAAACAAACACGAGGCTGAGGTAAACAAACAGGACAGGGAAGCAGGTACACACACACACACACACACACACACCACGTTTTCATCTGACTCTAATCAGAGAAAACCATGGGCAAACAAATCATGCAGGAACCAAGCCGGCAGTGGGAGGAGGTGATGATGCGTGTGTTTATGTGTCTACATGTCTTTAGTAGGTTGTGGGGACAATTGTGTTGAAGAAACACCTGTTTTATGAGGACATTTCCATGTTTTGGGGACATTTTAGTAAATCCTCACTACGTTCAAGGACTTTTTTGTGGGGTTGAGACTTGGGAAACATAAAACATATTAAAGTGGAATTTTGCAAGTTTGGTCGCATTTTTCTCTACAGAGCTCCCCCTACAGTTTGGGAGTACCTATTTTTACAACGCTACCATAAACATCCATCCATCCATTATCTACCAGAAGTGGGAATTGATGCGACTTTATCACTTATTTGTTTCTTCTCTTCCAGACAATGGATCAGGACTGTGTGCAGTTGCAAACAGGGAAATCGTGAGCGGATGAATGCGTACAGCGACAACATTCACTGTTGCATGTGTCGTACATGTGACGTAAAACAGCACCTCTCACTGTAATATGTTGTAATGTTATATGTTATGTCAACACATAAACGGTGAACCCGGAGTTTTCAAAAGTCTCAGTTTTCAGTGGCAAAAATGTACATGTGGATGGAAATAGAAAAAGCTCTAGCTCTACTGCTCACCCCATATTTTTATTATGTCTATGATCTGAATGTAGATCATTTCTACTGTAGCTGAAAAGTGGCGTTTTGGAATGAAGACATTAAGGTTAGGCATTCACTTGAGAAGGTTAAAGTTGAAGCGAGGGCAGGCTTGAAGTGGGTCGGTACGCAGACAGTAATGTACACAGTACAGTGCACAGACAGTACAGTACACGGTACGCAGTACGGTACACTGTACAGTACAGTACACTGTACAGTACGCAGGCAGTACAGTACGGTAGGCAGTACGGTACAGTACGGTATGGTAAGCAGGCAGTACATTAGGCAGTACAGTATGCAGTACAGTACACAGTACAGTACGCAGTATGGTTCACAGTACAGCACGCAGACAGTACAGTACGCATTATGGTACACAGTACAGTACGCAGACAGTACAGTGCGTAGTACGGTACGCAGACAGTACAGTACAGTACGCAATACAGTACGGTACGCAGTACCAACTCTTTTAAATTTGACTATTTTGAGTACCAGCACTTTTATATATTTTTATTATTGTCACTTCTCACTACGTGACATTCACCCTCTCTCATGAGAGTCTAGTGTTTGTTTGTTTTTTCCTGGAGTTTGTATCTAATATTGTTAAACAACAACAGCATCTATCAGGCTGATGATCCGCTGTGGCGCCCCCTAAAGGGAAAGAAGAATTAGAACAATATCTAGTAGGTGTTTTTTTCACATTTGTGTCCTGGAGGAGCAGCTTCCTGTGTGTGAAGTTTAAATGTAAAATATACAAGTTGTCAAAATGTGAAACATAAGTCAACTTTTTATTTTAATATAGACTGAATATTTAAATAAATAGATGTTGTGATGTATCTTTTATTTACTGAATATTTTCATAATTTAGAGTTTAGTGCAGACATATGGATTATGCTCTGGGTGAGGAGCTGAGAAATGATTTATGTCCAAGAGTGTCCTCACAAGTGTAGAGAGACAAGTGTGCGTGTGTGTGCGTGTGTGTGAAGAGGAAGAGGAGGTGAGGAAGGACGAGTGAGCGACTGTGGAGGTGAGATAAAGCAGATCAGAAAATGAAGTTTCCCGTCATCGCCGTCCAAACGGTGAACATCTGCTCGGGTCAGCGGCAGCAAAGCTGAGTCACACACACACACACGCACGCACACACGCACATCTGTCTGTCTGTATTAAACGGTATCGAGGGGCAGAGCTGCTGATGTAAACCACCATAAATCATCGCCCTGACAACGACGACATTATAATATTCATAACTCAGGACGTTGATGATGAAGTTAACACTTGATGAATAACGTGGTTTAATGTCTCATGACTGATAATGACGATGTTTAAGGGTAACAAAAATAAATAAATAATAACGCCATGAAAACATCATCACCTCCACTGATGCAGCACATTTTCATTAAAGTTTCACTTCTCAATTATCTTTTTTATCTACACCAGTTATTTTATTTATACTGTATTGCTATGATTGTATGTTTGTGCCCCATGGGCATAAATAAAGTTGTATTGTTTTATGATATTGTGTTATATCAAGTGATGCAGCACAACACAATTACAGTTGTACTAATCAATACTTTACTGTTTATTGTTTTCGCAGTGGAATAGTGGACTCAGTGCTTCAGAATGTACATAAATAATGGCTGTAATCTCTCTGGGTTGGGAAAGTAAAGCCAGGTTTCTCAGTTTTAAAACATATCGCGTCGCACACTGCGACAGTTTTTGTCCGCCTTTACGCAGACGATTCAATTGATTATATCGACAACTTTCACTCATCATCAAAACAGAGTCGAACAGATACGACAACAATTTAACAAACTGACAGAAGTCCCAGGATTGCTGTTCAGTCCTAAATATCAAACATGTTTAATATTTATGATTTAATAATCGAGAAGATTCCCAATGAATGTTAATCCCTCACACTGCAGGATAATTTGGCCAGATAATCTGTTCAAAGTATGTGTGGGGGTGAAGCTTTAGAAGACTTTCAAACAAGAGATTGACTTGTTGATCGACTGTTTTCAACAGTTTTTCACTTTAATTACATGGTCCTGACACAAGTTTCTCTCATAATAATCTGGTATAGTTGATTATCAATACATATACAGAGCTTAACAAATGTATTAGACCACCACCCAAAGCCACAGCTGCCCTAAATGAACAGCATTAGTAATTATCAATATGATTTATCTATATTTATTTAATGGTTAATACAATAGTATGTGAAGCTCTTTAACGGAAATTATATTTCTAATAATAAACTAAACTAAAGCTAAACTATGGTTATTATTGTCAAACATAGTAGTAAATAATATACAGTATATATACTATTTAATAGTAAAGAACATTGTTATTTCTTGATTAAGATGTCAAATGAGCGTTATTTACTTACATTCTTGAACAGAAACATAGGTTTTAATGGTTGAATGTTATGTTTGATTAATTTTATGGCTCAAATTTGGGTATAAAAAGGTGACTTCAGTAAAGTCAGTTTGTTATTTGCCAATAAAAAGCAATAACTTGTTTGGTTTTAAACACATTTTTGAAATATTTATTTGACAGGTGGTCTAATTAATGTGTTACACACCATATATCCATATCAGAGAACTAGTTAAATGATGGTTAATAACACTGCAAAAATACAATTTTTTTAGTCAACGGGCACTGAACAACTTTGTTAATTGTGCAGATGAGTACGTTTTAACCGATTATCTGCTGAAGTGACTGTCAAAATAAAGTGGTATCCCCAAAAAATAACTATGAAAAGTACTAAGAGTTCAAATACTCGACTAAAGGTGGTCAAACATTGAAGTTGAAATGACTGATGATGTTGTTTTGTAAAAGCCGGACAAGAAACAAAGACTGAAAGTTTCACCACATGCACTTAAAAAAAATAAATAATAATTTAAATCTGATTAGATTGTTTTTGTCTTGGCTTTAATTCTCCATTAAAGGCTGCAGTGGATTTTAATAACCGCATAAAAATGATTCAGTGTCATTGAAAGATTAATGACCACAGAAAAACAGCAACATTTTCCTCATAATAATATATCTGACTTTGTATATATATATATATATAGGTATATATTATGAGGGACTGTGCTCTCTGCTGTTAAATGATGACATGTTACGCTGATGATGGTGAGATGATCATCAATCACCTCACGGATGATTGAATTGCAGCCGTCATGACGGATGATGCTGATAATCAGACTGAAAAGTTGAAGTGAACATCACATTAGAATCGTTCACGTGGCATCTGATTAATCGCACTGTGTTAGCCTGTTAGCTTCTGTTTATTCACCCCATTCACTCTGAATGTAAGTCAATGAAGTTTTTAATTTTTTGACTTGTCAAACTAACTTTAAAGAAAGTTTTTGTTCTCTTTTTGCAGTTGTTTTCTTTCATTTCTTATACAAATATTGTCAAAGAAATGGACATATAGCAGATTGCATCAATTACAATTTACAGATTTAAAACAGAAAAACAAAGAAAAAAAAGGTGTAAACCTCGGTCAGATGCCACAATTAAGACAAGTCAGATTTGAGGGATTTAAAATATAACAGGTCTGCCTATTAGTGACCTGGTTTCAACATGATTTAATCTAGTTCATACAGCTGTTTTGTTGTGATAAATTTAAGTTTTGCAGTTGTTCTTTAATGTTTTTCTCTTTATTTTCAACAATTAACTTCTTGTTTAGCCCCCTCATGAATGAGTGAGAAATCTCCCGAAGCAAACAAATAAAAAAGTATAAAAAGCTGACCAGTTACTGCGACGATTCATTGCACATTAAAGAAGGTAGAAAAAAACAAATGTTTTATCAATGTATTAATTCATACAAACTCCAATGACGGCCTAATTTGTGGTGTAGCATAGAGTGCAAACATTTAGTTAGCGGACTTTAAGTGTGTTTGCAGAACGGGTTACATTTACGATGTTTCTTGAATGCACCTCGTAAGCTTACATCGTCTGTCTATCAGTATTACTCCACCAAAAAACTCAGTGAATTAAAGATACCAGAATATTTAAGAGATTTTTTACAACATCTATTTATAAGTCCACATGAAAAATGTAAAAACTTATGTCTTATGTTCCACATTTTACCAACTTCTATATGAGATTATTCTCAATATTTTCAACAATTACTTAAACTTCAAGCACACAGTGCTTTTTATTTGGTGTCTGGGTCATCATAATGACTTGAGCAGTTAAAGAAAACAGAGAACCGGCATCTCGTGAGAAGTGCCGCTACAAAAAATACTGGACAATCTCTTGAGTTGACATAAATTACCGGGTTCTTTGAATGCATCTCTTGAGCTCTACACGCTATGAACACTATTCAGAATATCTGACAAATAAAACCATTGAATATTTGAAAAGCATTTGTGCTAAAAAAAAAAGCTCATCCCTATAGTCAAAATCCACAGCTGTAATCTGAGGGATTATCACCTCCATCTACAGGTATCTAATCTCTTCATAGACGTTTGTGTCCAATAAATAAATCCTTGAATTCTTGTGTCACTGCAGAGACGGAGCAGATGGTTTGAGGGAATAAATGACAAATCGTCTCGTAGAGTTTTTCTCCGTCTGCTGCTTCATGACTCACTTCACTCAAATATGTTTCTTTTTTTTCCTTGTAAATTCAGACCAAATGATCATGTTATTGTCGTCGGAGGCTCTCGCTTTAGGCCAATCAGAATATTTAAGTTCTGTAACATTCGTGGCCTTTTCAACGTTTTCAAAGTTTGACCTTTATTCTCTCCGGAACCTCCAATTTGGCAAGTCCTGTAATTTCTGTAAATGCCAGTGCACAGAGACGATACGTGTCAAAGTCAAATCAAGATCAAGCCAGGTGTGAGAGAGCCAGAGAGAGAGACAGAGAGAGAGAGAGAGACCGAGACGCCACATCTGAATATTAACCCTAGATGACAGAGGACACTGTATATCCAGATTTTTATCTTTTTAAATAAATAAAATCTATATATTCTTAAATCATATCTTATCTGACTGGAAACCGTCCACCACTCACTCTCCCACAACAAACCTCATAGAGAAAATCAGCGTTTTTAACTCACGGGGACACAGGAGCTGCTGGTCTACTGCTGCCTCGTGTGGTCACTTTGTGCCACTGCGGTAAATCTGAAGGACGGTTTTCAAAAGCCGAATTCAATAAAATAAGACATTTGAACTTAGTGATGGAGGCAGCAGTGGATCAACAACTCCTGTGTGCTGTGATGTTAAAATCGCTGATTTTCTCCATGGGGTTTGGTGTGGAGGTTGTAAGATTTACATTTAACTCCATTTTCTTGTTGGAAAAAGCTCAAAGTTGATGATTTTTCACAACTTGATACCTGATTAAGGAAAAGTACTTTGTTTTGATTGAGTACTGAAAATTGCAGTGATGATATTATTATTATTATCATAAGTTTCCTTTAAATACAGTTCATTAAATGTTACATTTTGAAAACTTTGTAAATTAAAAACACAACTAAAGTCATTTTGTGTTGGACTGCTGCGAGCGCACACACAGCACAGCTGTGTTTGTTCCCTCGTCACATGAAGCATTAATAAATATCCCTTTAAACTAAATTACAGTTATCAAACAAATCATTGTGATGTGAAAATTGGGATCCCGTCGCTCAGTTTGACGCCCTGTAGCGATGACAGAGTGATTGAACACAACAACATCACATCATGACTGAGTGAAAATCTGCTGAGGTCACAAACTGCGCTGATAATCATCTTCATCTCTGTAACCCAGAGATTATAACCTCAGGTGTGGACGAGTCAAAACATCGATGATCAGATAATTGGCGTCTCTGAAAACTGCAGAGCTCACACTTTCACGGCCACGATCAATAAAAAGACATCAGATTTTTTTTCTCTCACACTTTGTCTAAATCATCTCTCTGCAATGGCAAATTAGGTGGATCAGAGATTATTATGTTGGCGTCGATAATCCCCACCAGGACGTGACGAATCCCGCTAAATCCTCTTTAATAACCACGACTGCTCAGAGTGCGATAGGATCAAGCTGTCGCAGAAACAGAAAACACAGTCTCTCACAGAAAAGACGATACAATGATGTGTTTAAAAACCCAAATTAGTATCATCACACAAACACACTTCTGAGCTGATGAAGGTCCAATCGGATTAGGCACAGATTGGGATTACACCAGTGTGTCCCCAGCACAAACATAATTTCCCCACGGACGTGTAGCTCATGAAGACAGAAGTCTATTAGCTCTACTGTGTGTTTCTCTGTAGAAGTTTGTATCGCTTAATAACTTTCTCACTCTCCCACACCAAACCCCATAGAGAAAATCATCAATTTTACATCACAGTTCACAGTTGTTGATCCACTGCTGCCCCCATCTCTAAATTCAAATGTCTCATTTTTTTAATTTCCGGCATTTGAAACCCTTTGTTCAGATTTACATCAGTGACACAAAGTTCACACGTGAGGCTGATTTTCTCTATGGGGTTTGGTGTGGGAGAGTGACTAGTTTACAAACTTAACTTACTCTGTTTAACATTGAGATAAAGACATGAAAATGTTATTAGTGATCCGCTGGATCCAGAAGACTTGTTGGATCAGTATAATATAAAACAAAACCTTAGAGTTAAACCCACGCAGATGAAAACATAACCTCTTTGGTGGAGGTAACAAATATAGTAAATGTTTTACTGGCTGCAGTCGCTGTTTCTGCTGGAAGCTGCATGAGCCAACAAAACCTGACACGTTTTTAAAGAGCAAACACAAAAGGTGCTTCTCAGTTTGCTGTTCACGAGGTCACACAGCTGAAAGTCTGCCAGGTGTCTGGGACATTTGCATAAATGCTTGGATCATAGATCAGAACTCTTCAAAAAATCCCACCTGCTTTCATCATATCACTGCAAGAGCTGTCTGTGTATAAAACGGAATAAAAACAGCCAATAAATATGAGCCAAATATTCTCAATTTGGTTAAAATGTTCCTGTTTTCAGAAAGGATTCATGCTAATTTTGGTTGGCTACAATTACTGAAACTAGCCTGTAAACTTAGCCACTTTAAGACTGTAATGTTCCTTGAAATGAGGGAAAGCAGACCATAAACTACAAAAAATGGCAACATTTTAAAAAGTTATTAGCACAGGAAAAGGTTTACTTAAAATGAGTCATTCTTTTCTTGATTAAGCTGAATTTATACCTTCGACTTTCTTATATTTGCACAGACAACAATCTGTGATAGTTAATTTTCTCTGTATTACATACTTCAAAAACAGCCCGACTCGAAATAAGCCACATTTGTGGTTACTAATTATCATTGGGATAAACTCAAGTTTTGCTCGACTGTAATGTTCCTTAAATTGAGGAAAAACAGACCAAAAACTTGAAATTGTTACTACTAACTCGAAATTCTGTCTTGTAAGAAATGTTTACTTAAAATGAGTCTTCATTTTTTTCTGACAAAGCTGAATTTAAGAATTTACACCACACATACCAATCTGTACAACATTTCTGATATTTGCACACACACCAATTAGTGACAGTGATTTTCTAGCCCTACAACAAATAAGCGAAATATTTAAAAATTGGTTTAAATTTTCTGCTGATGGCAAAAACTAGACAAAGACACTAGATAAAATTGAACCTTAAGAAATAATGTCTTGTAAGAAATGTTTACTTAAAATTAGTTTTCCCTCAATTGATGAAGCTGAATTTAAGAATATTTACCTTGAATTTCTTAGATTTTAACACACACACCAGACTGTAAAAACAGTCCTACTAGCAATAAATCAATCTTATTTTAATTTAATCTTAAATTGGTTTAAATTTTCTCTCTCACACTTTAAGAGTGTAATGTCCCTTAAATTAAGGGAAAAATAAGACAACATTTATGAAAGTTGAACTTGTAATCAGCAAAGAAATTCTGCCCTGTAAGAAATGTTTACTTGAAATTAAATTTTACTTTCGGGTTAATTTCTTATATTTGCACAGAATTGGTGTATGAATTTTACAAATTTGACTAATTTCACCAGAAGCAGACATCGGTTCAGATGGGATTAAATCCAGCCCAGTGTGGATTAAAGTGTTTTTCACGATCAGCATGTGTAACTGTGTCCTCTGATAAACCTGCATGTCTGTGTTTCCATGATCAAAGTTTGGATTTGCTTTCATTATCCTACATCGATGCTGGCTGGAGACCTGTAACCAACGCTGACACAGCAAAGAACAAGAAGGCAAAAAGAAAAACAGCTGAGTCATCCTGAGCCGGTGTCTAA
This sequence comes from Solea solea, assembly GCF_958295425.1. Taxonomy (NCBI): domain Eukaryota; kingdom Metazoa; phylum Chordata; class Actinopteri; order Pleuronectiformes; family Soleidae; genus Solea; species Solea solea. The sequence continues at coordinate 1,689,008 of NC_081147.1, read as the reverse complement.
TATGCAGCCAGGGAGAGAGAGAGGTGTGGGCCGAATCAAGGCTACGATCATTAGCCCTAAGTGTTCCTCATTATGTCTCCTAAAGCCTCTGAAGACCTGAATCCCTAATGGCTCTCATCCTGGCATTTAGTCAGAGACTCAGGAACAAGCAAAGGGCCGCTCGCTGCCGTGGCAACCGCCGATCAGCCGCCTCACTCGCCACAAAACCCAAGGAGTTGATTCTCGCACGGCTGAGCTGCGTCACACACTCCACTGCGCCGGAAAAACACTGCAAATTCACTCACAGGGCACAAAGTCAAACTCCCTCATCTCTGTCCGCTCAGGAAAGAGTTCAGTGAACTCTCCCGTGGTGCAGATCATCAGCTAAAACCCTATTTTCCGCTCCTGTTGACTCTGTGTTGCCAACATTTCCAACAAAAACTCAGTGGTTTAAAAGCTGCTTCCTCACCTGGAAAAAAACCTGAATCACCTCCAATATCCTGCGGGCGTGTGTTCACAGTTCTTTAGAGTCAACGCTTTCCTTAAATTCATCAGGACAAAAAAATGATGATTAAAGGAAATAAGAAGTGAGTGAGTTTACGTTAAAGACTGTGGTTTGCTGACTGCGGGTAAAACAGATTAAAGCTGGGGTAGGAAACATACGGGTGGTGTGACTGATCAATAATACAACAATCACTTTTATCACCGCAAGCAACTTCTGTTAGTAAAAGAAAAAAGACAACAACCTTGAAGTTTGTAAAGTGTTCTCTCTCCCAAACCAAATCCCATAGAGAAAATTATCAATTTTAGCTCTTGGGGAAACAAGAGCTGCTGGTCTGCTGCTGCCTCAAGTGGTCAGTTTGTGTCTCTAAAGGTAATCGTAATAAAGAATTTAGAACACAGAAATGATAAAATAAGACATTTGAACTTACTGATGGAGGCAGCAGTGGATCAACAACTCCTGTGTGCTGTAACGTAAAATCATTAATTTTCTGTATGGGCTTTGGTTTGGAAGAGTGAGTGATTTACAAACTTCAGTTTTCTATCTGAAAGTCTGTCAAACATACATTATCTTAGATGTTAACAGTTAAAATAATTTTTGCTTAAACAAAAGTCAAATTCTATAGTCGAGTTAAGTTAGTTTTTTGTTATTTTAGACAAACATTTGCTGTCCTCTAGCCCCCACACCGTGAGACATTAAGTGAAGCTTTGAGTAACTTTTAATCCACATCTTGTCCAGAGTGACCTGGCAAAATTTTAAGTTGTTTACATAAAGCTAAGTTGAAGTAAAGCTCTGGGAAGAATTCGCTCAAATACAAATAAGTGCCAATTCGCCCAAAAATGGGAGTTTGATCCAAAATGGCTGCCTTCCTGTTGGGTTTGGGTTATGGGTGCAGTTTACTTTTTTGTCCATCCTGACCTGATGCACATATGTAACAATTTTCATCTCAAACCCTAAAAAGTTATTTTTAAAATGCTACAATTATTTGAAGTTCATCGACAAAAACTCAAAATCCTTTAGTATTTGTTTGTTTCGGTAATCTCTTGCCGTCTACCTGAAGATTTTGGGAAAATCACTGCTATGTTGGGTGAGTGGTTCATCCTGAGTTGCTGTTTCCACGGCAACAAACACTACATAATTGATATCGTACATTTGTCTTGTATCTACGCGGTGGCGAGCGTCTGTTACCAAGTTCCAGCTCCGCCCAGAGGCGGCTGATGTCACACTCTAATATTTACGATGGAAATTTGTCTCTGTCTCTGTCTGCTGATCAATAATGTATTATCATACATCAAGTTTTGGAAAATGAACCTGCCCAGAAGTTAATTAGTAAAAGGTGACGGCAGCGAAACTCCAGCCGAGCCGTCGCTCGTTTTTTTTCAACGAGAAGACTCGAGAAATTGATCACAGTGAGGAAAAGAAAAAAGTACAACGTTATGATTTGTTATGATGTGAGATGTGAGTGATAAATACAGAAGCTGCAGAACAAATGAAAGTGCCTGAGGGCGGCTTCATAAATAACACACGCTCGCTTTAATTTGGCTGAAGCAGAAGAGTATGTTCAGCGACAGACCATGATTTCTGAGAGCTCGGCTCGCCGCCTTTCCGTAGTGTCCTTGAGCAAGGCGATAAATCCCGGTGAGTCCTGCTCTGTGATCACTGAACTGTCACCTGTGACTTCTGTGATCGCGGGAAAACACAGACTCCAAACTCAGGGATTAAAGAGGATTATTGAAGCTGGTATTGGAGCAAATAATAAAATGCAATTATCGGATTATTGGACCCAACTGGCAACTTTGCTGATGTGTAGTTTGTCACATTAGCAAAATAAATCTTTACATTACATTAATTAGAAAATGGTATAATATAAAATAATGTGAAGCAAATCAAAACATTGTTACCGTTTCCTGTCAGAGGAGATTAAAAAATAATATTCACATTTAAGAATCTAAATTCACAACAATTGTCAGAGAACTGTCAGAGAATAAAAACTGTAACTTATTCACATTTAAGAAGCTAAATTAGCAACAATTGTTCATAATTTAGGAACATAACAACAAAACAAATATGCACATAGATTTAAACATAGAGCTGAAGTTGAAAAATGAACTTTTTTGAAGTCACACCAGGATTTTTCTTTATGTGTATAGAATATATAACAGCCTATATACTCCACCAATCAATCTGCCAAATTAATTGGTAAACTATTTTAATCATCGATTAATTATCTTAAGTGGGTTTTTTTAATAATTAAAATTAAGTTTTTAGATTTTTTTTGCTCCATGTTCCACACGAATCAATGAAAATGAATTACTTTTGTTTGCAGACAAAAACAAAGACACTTGAGAACATAATGTTCTACATTTTTCTACATTTTCTGACATTTTATAGGCTAAACAACTTAACCATTAATTATTCATGTAAGTAGACGTTAGTTGCAGCTCTATCTGTTAATCTGTTGGATGATTTCACTCAGGATTTTGTTAAATTGACTTAATTTTGTGAAGCTTCATGAAGTTTTGAAAACATAGTTAGTAGTGGTATCGTAGTATCGTAGTGCCGTAGTAGTTAGTTAAAGTCCTACAATGAAAACCAATTTTAGCATTTGCAATTTGCTAATTGCTCTTGTTTGAAATTGCCAGAGTAGTTTTCACTATTGAATAATAATAACAATAAAAATGTAAATAATTCTGCCTGTTTGCACTATTTTATATCAAACTCATGTTCAGAAGCTTGTACTTCGTTCGGCTGCGTGAAAGTTTTATTTTTATTTACAATTTTATTATCCTATGTTTTGCATTTATTATTGTTGCACTGTATTTGTCTTATATTTTCTGATTCTATTTTGTACATACACACATTTATTCTGTATAATTTATTCACTACATTTGCACCTCGTACTACTTGTAAAAGCCGAGGAAGTAAAATATGTCAAATACAAACTCAGTTCTTCCAGGTTTTTTTGTCCCAGGTGACGAGCTTCTGTATTTACTCACTTCAACAAGAGCAGCAGAAAAAAGAAAAACATATATATACAAGACAGATTTTATTTTATTTTTCCCACTTCAGGTTTGACCTTCACACAAACAAACAGACTCTTTTCTCTTCAGCGTTTTAGGTTCAACAGATTGTAGGAAAAACACGAGAGTAAAAAAAGACGTGAAGTCACAGAAGGAGTCGAGCTAATGAATGTCACACGAGAGAAAGCGAGAGAGGGAGAAAGGTTAGACGGCATGAAATATCACTCACGGTGAAAGTGACATTCTGTCACAACACTTCATCTCACTAACCTTTGCTTTAATGAACAAACCACCTTCAACAACTTTTATTTAACACCTACTTTATTTCCTTCACTAAGGAGCTCAGTTTGTCCTCCTGTCGGCAACTTCCTGTCAGCAACTTCCTGTCTGCAGCTTGTGACGGATCAGTCTGAGTTTTTCATCATAAGTAGATGATCACCCAAGTATGTTCCCATAAGAACATACATACATTTTAAAATAAGAATCTATGCACTGATGACGTCACAATGAGCAAAACTGTAATTACGTATTAAATGTAACATGATTCAGTCCCATTGAATAAGTTTGGATGTGTTTATCTCTGCGGCATCTTAACAGATCAGAATGAATGTTGCCATGTTTATGTAAAATGGTGATAACTATAAGCAATAAGAGCAATACTATAAGACTTGTATTGCTAACAAAGGCTAACCCAACATGTGTGTTCCCGTGTTTTTTTCGCAGTTTCTCAAGTAACACAGTCAACTCAGAGGTGATGTCACTTAGATTGATAAATGGATGAGTTGGTGATCGCCTAAACTCATTGGATTTAAATGAAATTTGGTATTTCTACACAGGATCACACTCTTTACCATCAGACTAAATTTCATCTGGATGTGGTTATGGATTACAGATTTAGAAGCAACAGATCCGAATGAATTTTATCACGTTTATTGAGGACGGTAATAGCTATAAGTAGGTAAAGTTCAATACAGATCCAAAAAGTTCTTCTGGATCCAGTGGATGAAAATGTAAACATTTCAAGTGCCGGTTTGTAAAACTGCTCGTTTTTACTGGATTTGCCTCTGAATATACCTGGCGTGATCATTTAAAGTCAGAGTAGGCAACATTCATCCATTAGCTACAGCTTTAAACTCCACATGAGAATCACAGAAAGAGTTAGAATCAATCCCAGCTGACAGAACGATGAAAGGCGGAGTCACACCCTGGACAGGTCGTCTGTCCATCGCAGGGCAAACACACAGAGATGTGCAACCATTCACTCTCAAGTTGTGTTCACACCAAACGCAAAGTTTCCTCATCATCAGCAGCAGCCTGTCGGCCCAAACTCCCAGTATCATCAACTTCTTCACTGACCGGTTTCCATATGTAGCTACTTGTGTCATAGACCTTCAGGTGCCCACATTCAGAAATGATAATTTTCTAATTTTCTCAAAGCTGATCAGTCTCTGCGTCATCATTTCAACGCAAATTCTTTGCCAAAAGATGACCATTTTCAACTCAACATGATTCTTCATCTGTGTGTTGATTCTGTATGTACAGTGAATTCGTACATCAACAATTAACCTCTGTGTTATTTAAGACTGAGGGAGGAAGCTGAAGAAAACACACAGGGAGAGATCATTCAAACTCCAGGATCCGAACCGGGGAACTTTATGCTGCCACTGCAACACCTGGGTTCTTTCAGGTCTATGTTTAGTACAAAACAGGAGAGTTTTCTCATCATTATCAACAATCTCAGCTGCTGCTTATATATATATATAACTGTAGTTCTATAAACAAATCATCACTGATTCAGAACTGTCTTTGTCTAAACTAATACGGTAACATCACACACCTGTTACATTTCTACCTCACCTCCATCTTGTACTTTCTGCCCCCAAATTTTCCTTTCACCACAACCTGTCTAGGCAGATGCTGCACATCTCTGAGTCTGGTTCTGTCCGAGATTTCTTCCTGTTCAATCTATAATTTTGTAAAGGTGTTTGCATTATTATGTACAGACATAATTAAGATAATGTATGTTGCGATTTGGTGCTAAATATTTGAAAACTGTTGTGTCACAAAGAGTAACAAGTTATTTCCCAAGTTTTAAAATCTTTGGTCTACGCTTTTGTCTGTGCTCATCTGGAGGGAGGAGCTTATGGCAGAAAACCTCCATCCCATAATTTTAGTATTCCAGCAGCTAAAGACAAGACTCAAAAAAATAAACTGTGTTTCTGTTGATTCTGACGACTGAAGCTTTAATAAAAAGACGTCTTATTTTGAAAAGGTGGAGTCACGTGACAATCACCCTGTCATGTGATGGACGTGTGTGTGTGTTCCAAGGTCACCTCAAGGTCACCTTCTATGAAAACACAGGTAAAAAAAACAACAAACACCTCAGGCACAGACTCATCGTCATGGTGATATAAATTATGGATCACGTTGTCTCTATAGATTCTGCATAAATATTTTTTATTTATTTTTTCTCGCTCTACGCTGCGGTTCACACAGATCCATACGTCAGGTCACATGACTGTCGTCTGTGTTTCCGCTCCACAGATTTAAGAGCATTTATTGAATCTTTGGATGAAAAAGGTCACAGTGTTTTCCTCCGGGATGAAGATGAAGATGAAGATTAATCGTTTGCATACGGTGGTGCGTGTGTGTGTGCGTGTGATAACGACGTGTGCAAGCGTCCGGAAACACGAGAGGTGATTAATCTGTGTTATCACCACGGCGAGGCGGAGGTGAAATGAGCGACTGATCAACGAGACGTGTGTGTGCTCGTGTTACTGTTGCACTGCGGCAAAGAAAAAGCCGTAAAAACTCACATACACACATGCGCGCGCGCACATACACACACACACCATCACCTCCAGCACCTGAGTCGATTCTCCTCACACTCCCCAACAAACACTGACGCAGATTCTGCTCCTAATTGATTCCAAATCAGTACACGATCAATTTCCCCGTAGAACAGTTTGTTTGGAGTAAACCGTTTCTTCACCTCAGATTAACTAGAAAACCTTGTTTCATGTTCGCTAATTTAAGAAACTCTTAGGTATTAACACTTAAATTTGGCGTAATCAAGTAAAGGAAGATTAAATTTAAGGAAACGTGACAGAATTCCTTTGCTTTGTTTCAAGTTCTTTAAATCGTGGTAATTTTTTTCCTCATTTCACAGAAGATTGAAGTCTGAAAGTTTCTACACTGCAAAAACAGCCCTGCTTATTTCTACAGAATTGTTTTTGCAGTGTAACTGAAACAAACACATGACCCACAGAAGAGAATCTTCCTCCTGCAACGTCAAGGAATTCGGATCCAACAACAACAACAATAACAACAACAACGTCGACGGCCTGTCAATCATTGATAGATGATTTTTCACAGTTTTTGACTCTGAACGTTTTTATCAATCGTTTCTGTCACAGCTAAATAATCAATAAAAACGGACATCATATTCTTCTGGGCTCTGCTCATCTTTGCGTCCGCGCTCTCCCCTGATGATGTAGTTGTCATCTGCTCATCATCATCATCACCATCATCATCGTCAATCATCCCACTGATCTGCTGTGTCTGTAATCAGCTCGCTAGCCTGTTAGCTGCAGTCGCTGCTGCCTGGATAAATAATTAGCGAGGAAACGCTGACTCAGCGATTTCCTCTTTTCTTTTCTTTTCCTTTTTTATCGTCTTCCATGGTTTATTTTTTATGATCATTACGTCCTACATTTTTCTGCTGATTCTAAATTTTCCTTCATGCTGTCATCAAACATTTTCCTGCTATTTTTACTTTTGACAAAATAAAACTTTCTCCACTGGGAACAAACGGAACCCTCGTCTGTCTTTGACGTGAACTGTGGGGGCAGAGGTCAAAGGTCATAAAACTAAACACCTGAAGCACTTTTTACAGACTGTAAACATGATTTCTGACAAATATATAAGCCTCATTTGTGGGAAATTGTTCTAATTAAAAGGAAAACTAATCTTGGCAAAAGAGTTTAACTGACTTTAACTAAATTTAGTAAAATTAGCTTTACCCCATTGGCAGATTATTTTCCCAGAACAAGAACATTTTAACCAATTTGTCTCGAAATGTACTAGTACAAATTGGAGTGTCTAAAATATAAGAAAGACTCATTTTACATCAATATTTCTGACATGACGGAATTTCTTATAACTTTATTATATTTTGACCAGTTTTGTCTAGTTTTCCTAATATTATGGATCATTAAAATCTCAAAGTGGCTAAATTCACAAAAGAATTGACAGAATTTTTTGTTCTGAAATCAAAAAAATTCAAACTTATTGAAGAATATATTGGAGCATATATTACAAATAGGGCTGTTCTTTAAAATCCATTTAAGAATGTTTGACTTGTTTCTAGTGGGGCTGTTTTTACAGTGTTACTCCAGTATAAAAACCTAAATTCTCTCTCCTGTCTTTTTACTGTTAATCAGAGTGTGGACACACACACACACACACACACCCACACACACACATTGAACAGACATTAAATGTGTATTCATCAGGTTTGGCCCCGGCCAATGACAGAATAATCAATGTTTAGTAATAAGGCAGAATGTGGAATGAGGTGCGTGTGTGTGTGTGTGGGGGGGGGGGGGGAGAGCGAGATATCAATTAGTGCAGGAAATGCAGAGTCCAGGCTGGAGGAGCTGAGGCGGCAGTTTTCCCCGACTCTCCTTCATTAACTAAACACTGTGTCCTGAATACACAAGAAATCATAAAAAAATAATAAATAAGAAATCATCTGGACTGTAAACGCTCGTTCAGACGCTGCAGAGAAATAAAAAAAATGTAACCCCAGCGCGTAATAAAGCAACGGAGTAATGAAGCAAAAACCACGCCTGCAGGTAGAAAATGTGACGACGTCTGAAAATAAATTCTAAAGAGTTGTTTACAATAAACATGGAGTTTAAATGAAGGAAAAACCATGGCTGGTGTTTGAAGACGGTCGTTTGTTCTTAGGCAAAGAAACGTAATAAATCTGAGGTTTGTTTGTTTGTTTGTCTGCAGAATTATAGAAAAAAAGGTTGCATCAAACATGGTAAACAACCTCAGGAGGAATCTGTAAACTTCATTTATTTCTCCTTTTTTAATCTACTTTGTAAGTTAACTGTTGTTTTCTTTGTGCTCTGTTTAAAAACAGAATTTTTGCTCTTTACATGATTTATCTCCTGTTGCTGTGTTCATTAATGATGGAGCTAATGCGTGAGTCGGCAAATTTCTTCATTACAAGGTTGAGCTCTTGTTGCTCTGTTCATCTGGTAAAGCTAACAGCTATGCTAATAGGTGAATCTTCTTTACTTCTACGGTAAAGAACCAAAAACGTTTCCACGTGTTGTTCGCTCTCGAGAAAGTTTTAGCTTTTTAGCTAACAACAAAACAGATGGTCTGATGCTCTTCTAGACTGAAGTTTGAACTTGTTTCAGGGTTTATAAGGTTTGAGTTTGAATTTTACCTCCTGAGTTTAAACAGAAATCCAAAGTTTGGATAAAAAGTGGCAGTCCTGTAGAGTCTGTAATACTTGGTCTTTTTTAGGATTAGCCTATTTACGCTGTTTCCCAGTTATGCTGTGACTTTTTGTTAGCAGAGATTGTGGATGTAAATTAGCATTCTTGCTATAATTTGGAATGTTTACATCTTGCGTTTTTGACAAATATTTGTAAACATCCAAAACAAACGTCTGAATTTGATTCTGGTTATTTTGGGTCAAACTTTGAGCAGAAAAGGGGAAAATAAAGTTACATTTTAATCTGTAGACTGCCATAATTTTCAAAAACTAGATTCCATAATGGAACTTGACTGCATTTATCACTTCCTGTCTGTTAAAATTCTACTATTTTTAATTTTTCATCACCAAAAAACTGAAAAATGTATTAAACCAAGCAAAATGTTTTAAATGCAATAACAATGAGCAGAAACCTGTGCTGCTTCACTAAAAAGTAGAAAAAATCAATACTTTAATGCTTGAGAAGATTTTCACTCATTTCACTCACTTTCCTTATTTCACAGTTTTTACGCAGTTTTTTATTGATTTTGTGGATTTTTTCTCTCAAACTAGTTTGTTATAAAAGTGTCTGACTTCACGGTGACACTGAGTATATCACAGTCAACACGTCTGATATTTATGATCCCAGGACAGTGATTTACACCCTGTGAAGGACAAAGTCCACTGTCACCTTCAGGACGACGTCATCATCATCATCAGAACCAGAAAACCCTCAAACTTTACAGCCTTCAGTGATTTAAAGATGAAAACCGACCTTTTATTTTCAAATTCTGACGTGGATTTAACAGGTTTTTTTCTGCGACGCGTTCCACAAAAATTTCTCCATCCACCACAACTTCAAAGTTTGTCAAACATTAAAGGGCCACTGTGCAATTTTCTTTGTGTCTGTTTCAATGACAATGAAATAAACATAAACATCTAGAAATTTGCAGGAATTTGCACGAAATCTGTCTCTTTTTCATCATTTCGGATTTCAAGAAAACAAAGACGATGCAAAAATAGTCCGATTTTTTTAAACGACATTCATGCAGCTCTGTACCCATGAGGTCGTTGAACTACGGTGGCCTTCACGTGTCAAAAAAAAAAAAAGCCTGTTGTTTACAAAGTAAAACACCAAACACACTGTGTCTGTGCTGTGGAAACATGGCAGCACAAGATGGCCGCCTCCACAGAGCAAGACCCTCGTCGATGAGAAACTCGGAGCAACAGCATCACGGTTATCCCGAGATATTCTTACATGTTTTCTGATGTCTCAACTAGAATTTGGCATAAAGTATTTATTCTTAAGTGAAAATTCAGTTTCAGCAATAAAAATGTTACACACTGAACCTTTAAAGTGGATTTTGTTTTACTATTATTACAGAAATATTTAGTTCTGGATAATCGTGGCAGGAAATGTTCATGTCATCACATGATGGCGATAAAAAAACATGAATATTGTTAAAGCTGCAGCAGCAACAACATCAGTTCATCGTCTAATTGAGTTTTTGTCCTCACAGGACAGAAAAACTATTATTTTGGACAAAAAATAAAAGATTTACAGTATATAATGTACATATTAAGTAAATATCTTGATAATAATATTGATCATATTCCCTCACATTCTACATTTATCTTTAGCTCTTTTTTGCCTTGTATTTATTATGTATTGATTTATTTTTATTATATTCTTAGTTTTTTCCTACTTTTATCACAATTTCTATTCTGTATTTTCACATTATTACTTTTGCAGTGACTGTACAAGTGAACGTCCCTGATGTTGGAGCAATAAAGTTAAATCTGAGCTTAGAAAACAAAAATGAAATCAATGAAATTGCACAATAAGCTCGTCAACACACACACACACACACACACACATACACACAGAGCCTGTTGACAGTCTGCAGACTCACGCCATGAACGCAGCTCTATCACCGCTAGTGGTCGCTGTTTAGTCTTCATTCATTCATGTCCAATCAGAGCAGCATCATCACTCACTCACTCACTCACGCAACTTTGACAGGACGTGTCCACTCCACAGTGCACGCGCCAACAACACATGACGTGAAAGAAGTGACATTATTAAAATATTCATGTTCTTACCTGATAAACAAAACTGTTTCCCACAAATAGATCCCCAGCGCGTTTAGTCGGCACATTTTTGCCAGTCTCATGTTTGTGTTCACGAGGAGGAGGAGGAGGGAGGTGTGGGTGAGTGTGGAGGGGAGGGAAGAGGGAGTGGGGGTCAAACTCTCCACAAAAAAATAAAAAAAGACAAAAGGAGAAGGGAAGAGGAAGAGGAGGAGGAGGAGGAGGAGGAGGAAGGGGGTTTGATGCTTAGGAGCTCCAAGGTGATCTCGCAAATGTCCCGCTTCGTATCAACGTGTGTGTGTGTGAATATCTCTGTGCGGGTGTCAGATCCAGAGGTGGCCGGTGCTGAGCCGTGACCTCATCACCGGCCGTGGAATCATGGTCAAAAAAAAGAGAAGAAGAAAAAGAAGAAGGAAAAAAGATTAGAAGAAGAAGAAAATCCACCAGAATCCAAAAAAAAAATGTGTTTCAGGACCACGGACAGCGGCACCGACAGGGACGGAGCTGGAGGTGGAGGTGGAGGGGAGGAGGAGGGAGGGGGTGAGGGGGGGTGAGGAGGGAGGGAAGGGGGTTCACAGAGGAGGAGGACGAGGAGGAGGAGGAGGGAGGAAGAGGAGGAATAAGAGGAGCCGCTCACGGGCTACAACAAATACACCTGAGGTCCAATGTGCGCGAGCCACAGCGCGAGAAATCACACATAATCCAGTTTTTGCTGCGTCTCAATGTGTGTGTGTGTTATAATCCGATTAAAAGAGGAAGAAGGGGAAAAAAAGGAAGATCTCTCAGATTTTCACAGCGTCTCTCTCACATGAATCCCACAGTCCCGGTTCTGGCTCTGGATGTGGATCCGTGCGTATCAGCTGGCGCGTGTCTCCCGCTCTCCTCCGTCTTCTTCTTCACCTCCTCGCGCGTGTCTCTCGCGGCAGAGCTGCAGCTGTGACAGTGGTCGTAGTAAACAGAAGAAGAAGAAGAAGAGTAGTAGTAGTTGCACTTGGCGCTGCAGCAGCTCGGCTCAGCTGCTCCCATTGTCTGGTGCCGCTCAAGTTGGAGTCGCACCGGCGGCCGCTGCCGCTCCTGCCGCTCTTACCGCTGCTCCTGCTGCTCCTGGCGCGCTCCGTATCCGCCGTGCAGAAACGTTTAACCACGCGGAGGTGAACGGATGAGAGTCAGGACGCTGCACACAGCAGCTGTGTGTGCCACAGATGTGGACCGTCTTCCATGGCGCGCGGACACACTCTCTCTCTCCCTCTGTCTCTCTAACAGTGTGTGTGTGTGTGTGTGTGTGTGTGTGTTTTCTTGCTGCAGTCATTTAGCAAACTCCAAAAAACGCACCTCTCAGCGGAGGGACACGCCCACATGGCGCTGCTATTGGTCGACGCAGACCCGGAGGAGGCACCTGATTGGACAGCAGAGGTGTCACTGCAGCTGTGAGGCCACGCCCCCTGCATTCCTGAAGGGAAACGATGACAGGGATGTGAAGTTATGTTGAGTTTGGAAGTGAAGAAATGTTGGATTTTTACCATAAAAACACAAAGTTTGACCTATTTTTATACGATTTTCTTCAATTTCATCCACATTCATTTTAAATATCACAATTAAAAGCTGGAAATAAAAATAAACCTCTCTTAAAGTGATAGTTCATGTTTTTTTGAAGTGTGGTCAAATGAATGAGTTTGAAACATCTGAGAAAATATTGATGTCTCTCAAAAAAAATCAAAGACAGAAATCTAAATAAAATGTAGACAATTTAACACGAGACAAGCTTATAAGCAAGTAAATGTGAAAGTATAGAAATATCTTCAGAAACACTATTGGGCAGTTTGGAAGTGAAGGGCCACAGGACATTAACTGGGGGGCCACATGCGGCCCAGTGGCCCCCCCTGATCTAGAGGAAGGTGACGTCATCAGGAAAGCAGTGAAACGAAACATTATATTTTTTAAAGACCTTTGTGAAAAACAGCATGAAAGGGGGAGGGGGCCTAAAATGGAGCCTTGTGGGACTCCACAGCTTAGAGGGACTGTTGCTGACGAGCACAGGTAAAGATGGACAGAATCTTTAATTGGTAGGTTTGAGTCAACAAAAGAAAGTCAAGCTTTGTACAAGAATAGACTGTGGACATCTGAAGAAACATCGGTCAGTAAGGGAGTGAGTCAGCTGACTGTCGTTGGTTAAAATCCACCCATACTGTACCATTACTCAGGTAACCCAAGTGAAGGGGACTGGGACATTGAATGGTTAGGGCCAGTTAGTTAGAAACATGTCAATTTCATGAATAGAATAGACGGTCAAAGGCGTTTATAGAGCACATTATAGAATAATATAACCCCCAAATTGCTTTACATGCTTAAATTAAGTGCAACAGTAAAAATAGAATAAGTTAAAAGTCACCAAATAAAATAAGACTTGCACTCATTAAAAACATGAATAAAAAGAGTAAATAATAATGTATTTTATTATAATATTGGCAGAATATAATTGAAATTCTAGGATATTGTAATTGAACAGGTCATTAAAATTAAATATTCTACATCTGAAAACCAGTAGATTTGCTGTATATGATGATGTGAGTTTGTCGGACCATCGTAAGCATCAGTTTCTACGCACCAAACGTCCGCGTTAAATATTTTATTTCATTATTCTCTGAAGATTCTTCTCCGTTGTTTTTTTGTCATTGTTTCGGTCCTTGTGACACGAGCCGCAGAGCCTCGGCTTCGCTGCACGACAGTTTTCTCTTCATAATTCAGAGGAGAGTGTGGAGTGAAGAGCGGAGCGATGACGAAGAGTATGATGAATATTTCAGACCATCACACGGCCGTTATACGACGACTCTTTATGTAAATGCGGAGGAAAAAAGTGCTGCTGTGTTTATTTATAGTCACCGCGGGCTGTAATTGGCTTGTTGTTTGGAGAGGGGTCGACCCGCTCAGCTGACCCGGGCGCCGCAGCACCACCGCAGTACACGTGGAGGAAGAAGAGGACGATGATGATGTGACACAGTCTGGTGTCACTGAAAAACCTTTGTGTGAAAATAACATTCGATGTCACTGTTTCTAAAGTGATGCAGCTTTTAAGTATTTAAGTCGCAATTCTCATCGTGACATGGCTTCACATCACGTTTGTAAGTGAACTGGAATATCAAGCGTGACTATGACCTGTGATTTCCTGTCTGGGGCTAACGCTAATGCTAACCAATAACCAACAACAGCACCACAACTAGAGGTTTGCACATGAGAGTTAGTGAAATTTATGCAGGGCTCACAGAGTGTTAACGGGATGTGTTCAAGAAACCTCGTAAAATGTCCTCACTTCTGCAAACACACACAATGTCCACTAACTAAATACTGAATGCTGCCACCTCGTGGTAATATGTATATGCACCACAAATAAGGTATTGATTGCAGTAGAAAAATTTGTTTTTGAAAATTAAATAACAAAGCTCCGTTAGCTGACGCAACACAACCACAGGTAACGCCCGCCTCTGTAGCAGGAAACAATGCTGTTCACCTCTATAGACGTATATACTAGAGCCACAGTTCACAAACTGTGGTACATGCACCAACAGTGGTACGCAAGCTTCCTCTGGTCTAAAATCAATTAATACTTTTCTACAGTATATAAATCAGACAATATGTCAGACAAGTCATCTCTTCTCATAAAAGCAAAGGTTGTGGATAGATGTTGTGCCGAAAGAGCCAGAGACAGGCTAACAGGCTAACTGGAGAACATTTTTACTGGATCCCTTACAGATCCAGAGAGATGGTGGATGTGACTCAGACTGAAACAGCACCAGAAGAAGATTTTGTGGTAATCTTTTGGTAAATCATGGACTCAGACTAGATTTACCAAAGGTTGCACAGCAACAATAACACAGCAATTAGTTACACTGCTCTTTTCCGATGTTACAGTTATGCTTTCGTTAGCAGGTAGACTCCAGAGTTGAATGTTTGTTACAAAGCCACATTGTGTCCATTTGTTTCCCTCCAGGTTTGTAAACTTTCAGCGACTCTCTGGAGTAAAATTGAAGGGAAGATAATCAGGAAGTAGAAGATGTCAGGGCACTGCAGGTCTGGAATAATGCCCTCTACACCCGTTAACAAATGCGTAAAATGCACTAGATATATTTAGTCTATCAAATTTTGCGATATGGCAGTCGATCTCCATGGATTTAAAGTGACAGTCAACTCTGACAGTTTGAATCCAGCATTGGTCCGGTCCATTTTTGCTTCATCTTTAGCCACTGAAACACTCAGTGGAAATAAGCCAAGCAACCACCAACCAACCACTAACTAACTTCCAACCAACCGCCAACCAACCACCAACCAATCTCCAACCAACCACCAACTAACTGCCAAGCAACCACCAACTAACTTCCAACCAACCAACCACAAACTAACTTCCAACCAACTGCCAACCAACCTCCAACCAACCACCAACTAACTTCCAACCAACCAGCAAAAAAACACCACAACTGAGTCACCAAGCATTGGTTGAGAGACATGACTTGAATCTGAGTTTTGTGCAAAGATCATGGTCACGGTGAGTTTGAGAGAATCATAACCATGTCATGTCTGAGCCTCAGGCTTCATGAATCCTCCCTCATCAAATTTTAATTGACACATTTAAAAAAAAACAAAAAACCCAAAACACCTCTGACAATAAAAGTCTGATAAATTCACTGTGAGCTGAACACAACAATCCAATAAAGCAATAAAGAAAAAAATAGAACCTTTATTACTTCTGAGGTTTTGCAGTCGTCGCATCAAACTTCTCGTTTAATAATCTTCTCTCCGTCTTTTTAATAAAAGTTGAACGTAATCAGATTGACTGAGTAACTTTTTATCAACTTTTCAGTCTGTTTTTAAACTGATTTCATTGATTTATTGATCGTGTGAACAAAACGTCTGCTCGTCATTGTTTTCCTTTTCTTTTTTATGTGAATCTTTATTGATTTTGACTCCCTGGAACATGTATAATTAATATTTTATACAGTCCTGCCTCATGCAAACTTACTATACAATAAAGAAACAGAAAAGAACATTTTTCTAATTCATTCTCTTTGTAAGTGCATCAATGAATCAAGTGATCTTTTGTTTACATGAAAATAAACAATGAAGTCTTTACAGCAGGAAAAAAAATGCTCAGTTTGTTTGTTTTTTAACTGTGTTTTTTACTCGCAGTGAGAGTTTTATCTCCAATAATAATGAATCATTTTAGGAAAGATGGAAAGTAAAAACAGGAAGACGAGGTTGTTTGTTTGCTCATCGCTGTGACACAACAAACAAAAAGTGTCCAAACTACTTGGTTCATGTATGATGAAAAATTACGGAAAATGTTCGTCAACGACGTTGCTGTTTCCACCAACAAAGAAAGAGACGCTAAAGGTCGTAGATCCTGGACAAACTGTTGCAGCAGGCTACATTTGGAATTCAAAAGTCCACGCCCCCTTTCATCAGACTTCCCTCCAAAGCCACGCCTCCAGCGCACAGGAACGTGCCATGCTTGTTCACGGGGAACTCTGGCGTCACACGGATTTACATTAATTAACAATCTGAAATACAGTTAAAAAAATGCTCCAGAAAATGATCTTCCACCCTACCTTTAATACGATAAAAATAAAGTTAATATGAACTACAGCGAAATCTACTGACACTGTGACATAAAGTAGCCCCAAAACCAGAAGTCCCATGGTGCCCGTCCAGGTGATTTGACAGAGGTAACATTCACCCTGTCATAAGTTCATGCACCATCAAAATGATCTTGAAGGATATCAACCTTCAAATAATCTCTTCACTGTGTCGTTTTAATGTTGTGATGTAGGACGTGTTGTTCTGTAATTAGTAGTTTGTTAGTTATTGTCAGTGTTGGGTAAAGTTACTTTGATAAGTGATGTATAACGTTACGTTAGTGTTGTTGTGTATCTGCTTTCTTCTATCTACCTCACCTCCCTCTTGTCCTTTCTCTCCCCACTTTCTGTCCTCTGTCCCCCATGTTTTCCTTTCACCACAACCTGTCTTGGCAGATGGCCGCACAGCTTTCGAGCTATCTCAAAACCTCTAGTGTTTTCTCATTGTGTGAACTGTTGATTTTCTCTGCTCTCCATGATGTTGTCGATGTACAGAGACCTGAGATAATGTATGTTGTGATTCGGCGCTATACAAATGCACCGTCAATTAAAAGTAATCTGTTACGTTATTGCGTTACCTATGAATAAAAGTAACTCATTAGATTGCCCGTGCGTTACCAAAAATTATACGTCATGCTGCAGCTTATCTGACCACAGGACACAAGAAGTCCCAACGCTGTATGACATCGTTCTACAAAACATAATTTGTAATTCAGGAGGCTAAAAATAACAGGAATGATGGACAGCAACGTTACACTTATGGGCGCTTTATTAACATTTCATTTAATGACAGAACCTATGACCAAGTGTGTGTATACGGGAGCGTCAAACAAGGTTATGACACGTGAACGACCATCGGCAGCTGGCTGTGTACTGTCTGACAGAAAGCATTTTCTTTTCCTTATCTGGAGAAATATTGACATTAACGGAATATTTAATTTAAAAAATAACCAAATAACGTGTTACATTACTCGTAGGATAAAGTAATCTGAGTACTCTAACGCGCTAATCTGTTGCGCGTTAATACCCACAACGCTGGTTATTGTTGTGAGATTTCTGTTATTTTTTGTGTAATTAATGTTTATCGTAACGCATCGCATTTAAATAAGAATTTCATTGTATTCTGTACGCTGTAGTTTCTACACACGACAGTAAAACTTGAATAAAACCTGAATCGTTTTGAATCTTTGAACGATGCAGGGTGTTAATGGAGAGGAAAACATGCGAGAAGGGCATGTTTTTCCGTGTTTTTCTCGCTCTAACTGGCAGCTTTTATGCTTTAGTTTCAGCACATTCACTGTAATTTTCCTCAAAAGCACCAGAGGGTGTAAACCACTGTCGTGTTGACGTGTAATTACTGTAAATATCACACTTTTCTTGCTTCTGAAACATGAGCTCATACAGATCTGTGGTTAAATCCTGAAGACTGGACTCATATTTACACATTTAAATCCTATGTGTGTGTGTGTGCGCCGTCTGCTTAGATGCATCATTTAACATTTACTAATGAACTGCGAGGTTTTCTGCAGGGAGACGAGCAGAGGCTGCAGGTGTGGACGACGTCCAGCGGCAGCTCTGCAGGACAGATCGATGCTCTGATGTCCTCGGGAAGACACCGTCTCTGTAACATTAACATCTGCTGCTTAAAGGTCATCGTGTCCACTCTGATGGTCTTCAGAGAGGGAGAGACACTCGAGGAAAGACCTGAACCTGAGCATTTTAAAGAATTTAACCAGCGTGAGGGGAAACTTCCCAATCCTGTCAATGTTTAATAATGCTCAAGACTGTTTATTAAAAAATATAGAGCCATTTTTAATTGAAAGGAGAATATGTTCTTGTACAGACTTCAAGAAAAAGCTATTATGTTCATGTCTTGCCAGAAAGAAGCTAATCAGATTATGGTATAAACCAAAATATACATGATCTTGGAGCCGAGAGCAGATTATTCCAGATACTAATGAAATATGTACCACGGTTTACGTTAAACGGATCGAGCTGATACTAAAATGTCAACAGACTGCCGGCCACTGATTGGTCAGAGAGTGTCATCGCTGAAGAGTCGTGAGCGCGACGTCCCACACAAGAGTCAAAGCCAACAATGTCCAACTGTAGATCAGTTAAAAAGACTTAAAAATACCTGAAAACATGCGTGGAAATGTCTAAAATGTTAATATTTAACTGAGGAGTCTGGTGTCTCAGCTTCCACCTACTCCGTCTTTGTTCCGTCAGTCTGTTGCTCCGGCAGAAAATACTAAAAGATGTTCTATTTTTTTCCCCAAAATGACGGAACACTACGCGTCACTTCAGCAGAATTCAAACACAGATATAACATTAAGCATCAGGATAAAAGCCGCCGTGTTGGCACGAGTGGAATTCCGAGACGTAACGATTTGTTCAACACAGTTGAAGACAATAGTTTACAAATCAGAAGAAAGTTTGCTCCACAAAAGCATTTAGGACAGATCTCTGTCTTTATTCTGTTAGGCTTCTTGGTTTTCCGGGGGCGTGGCCTGTAACTATAGTAATCCATGTGGAAGACGAGACTAGACAATGTCAATATGGACACACGCAGATCAGATCTGATCCCATATAATGTTGCATAAACAGTTGGTCAGAAAGATCAGATTCTGAAATGTGAAAATCAATTGTCGTAAAACAAAACTTCCTTTAACTACTTGCTTATTAGAATAGTTGCCAATGCATGAAATGACTTAACGCAGAGAGAAAGACACAGTGTCTCTCTCTCTCTCACACAGGACGAATAAAAATGATCCTCCAGCCCTGTGTGTTCTCCACAGACGGCAGATTTCAAGACACATGACAGAAAGAATTGCTTGTGAACCTCAGCAGTTTCCCTCTCCTGCTGCTCACTGAGTCTGTTCTGTCTGTGAAGGCGCCGTACATCACATCTGAAAGTTTAAAAAAATG
Source organism: Solea solea (assembly GCF_958295425.1). Taxonomy (NCBI): domain Eukaryota; kingdom Metazoa; phylum Chordata; class Actinopteri; order Pleuronectiformes; family Soleidae; genus Solea; species Solea solea. The sequence continues at coordinate 1,669,370 of NC_081147.1, read as the reverse complement.
AAATAGAGACGGACAGACGGGGAGGCTGACAGGCAGCAACATCCCTTCACTGGAGGAGAGCAGCACTTCTGCTCTTGTTTCAGAGCAAATGGAGCAAATAAAAGTGTAGAAATCCGCTGAGCTGCAGCTCGCCGTCTTCTTGGCAGACGCCTCTTTTTGTCTTGTTGGACTGAACATCAGTGTTTTATTGCTCTGCTGCGGCGGCGAGACGCTGTTAATTAGCGCCGAGCAGCACCTGAGAGCGGCTGCTACACATCACCTCTGCCCCTCGTCTCTGTACGCTGATGACGCCGCCGTGTTCGCTTTTCATCTCTGAGCTTCTCCACGTTTCTTCAGCTGAATTTAAACCAACAAACTCAGGCCTTTTCAGCACAGAAACAGAACTTTATCTTTACAATCTCTTTCCCATGAAGAAATGTCTGTGCCCCTCCGTCTCTCTGTACGCTGATGACACTGCTGTGTTTGCTTTTATCTCTGCGATTCTCTGTGTTTCTTCAGGCCTTTTCAACACAGAAACAGAACTTTATGTATAAGATCTCTTCCTTTGTCGCTATATGAAATGTTTTCCATAAAGAAATGTCTTCATACACACAAAACAAATCTAAACCAGGTCTGTATGTGGTGCTGTAACGCTGGTACAAATCACCTCTGCCCGCCGTCTCTCTATATACGCTGATGACACCGCCCTGTTTGGAACTAATTCAATATTACAGAATATATTTGATCCCAATCAGAATTTATGTATCTTACTTTAACACTGTTGGATTGTTATTATTCTATTATTAAATTTTTTCTAATCTTTGTCAGTTTTCTATCTCCGTTCATAAACAAATTTAATAAAAATAAGAATGAATATCAAACTAATCTTAGAAATAATTTGTTTTTCAAAACTACTGTGTCGCCTGACTCATGTTTTCATGTAGAAGCTAAGAGAGAGAAAATGTGTTTGTTTTCATTGTACTTCCTGCTTTTGCATGAGCGACTGCATCTGTCCTAATTTCACACACTTAATGGGATTATTAAGAAGCTTTTCGTGACACGGGAGACATGCGTGACGTGATAAAGGCACAAACACGGGGGGAGGATAAGAAACAGCTCAGGGTGAGTTGAGAGGAAAATGTGAGTGAGTCCAGTGTTTGAGAAACTACAGCTATAGACAATAAATCATGCAGCGATGTGTCTATCTCAGGTCTTAAAGTCGTATGTATTGAATGTGGATGGAGCATCTCTTAACGTAACATTCTTCCTTAATCTCACTCTTCTTCAGCCAGGTCACTCCCACCCCCAAGTTTTCCACTCATTCGTTTGAGCAGCGCCACCGTGAGGCGACATGAAGTAGTGAAACTGGCAGAGACTATTTACTTTAGAGCGTCTCCCGTATCGATAATCGTATTGCTCGGGGAAGGACAACGATATGTCACTGTTGCTGCGCCTCTTCCTCTTCCTCTTCCTCCCCGAGTGTCGACGGAGCAGCCAGTGTGTGTGTGAAGTGCGATGTCAGAGCCTCCCGCTGCTCGTTGATCATGATTTTCCCGGCTCCGGCTCTCAATACCTCAGCAGGCCCTCGTGCACCATGAGCGTGCAATTAGGTCGACTGACAAGTGCATTTTTCTCCTCGGGAATAAAGTGGCGCGACCCGTTGGTATTAATCTCACTGGAGATTTTGACTGATGTCATGAACGGATGGTTTCCCGCCGAGCTCGTCTGCTTTTAACCCAGAGAGAGGACGAAGATCTGAGGGGATGTTTCTTCTTCTTCTTTTTTTATTAGGGATGAGACATTTTGAAAGTGGGTCAGCGGAGCTTAAAGGTCACGCCGTCTGTTTTTTAAATGTCCAGCTCTTCAACACGGCAGGTGAAAAGTGACACGATGGCTCGGGTTTGATATTTACCTCTAACATGGATTTGTTGCAGGGTATTTATATCTTAAAGGGATATTTCAGGGGTTTTGGTAACTGAAAATATGGCTCCCAAAGTGACACTAGCAAAAACACATGTTTTTAGAACCTGTTTGCCACGTTATCTCAGTGTCACAAACAAAGTTTGCATCACTTTGTAACGCGCTCCCCTTTCTGCACCAAACTCCATAGAGAAAATCAGTGATTTTACATCACAGCACACAGGAGTTGGTGATCCACTGCTGCCTCCATCAGTGAGTTCAAATGTCTTATTTTGTCACTTCAGTGTTTGAAATGCTTTGTTCAGATTTACCTCAGTGACACAAACTGACACACGGGGCAGCAGTAGACCAGCAGCTCCTGTGTCTCTGCGAGCTAAAATCACTGGTTTTCTCTATGGGGTTTGGTGTGGGAGAGTTTACGAACAGTTTTTAGCCAAAAATAAAAAATTTTAACAGTGAGATAAAACTGTGAACATATTCGCAATATATCATAGACTTATAAACAGGTGTAGATTCAAAGCTTTAAAAGGTCCAGTTTGTAAGAATTAGTGACATCTAATGGTGAGAATGCAGATTATCCACTCATTTCCTGTTTTTTTCTAAATGGGTCAAGGAACTAACGAACATAAAACTCCAAGATAACGGTCAGTATGTCTCTTCAGGCTGTCGTAGAAACATGGCGGCCTCTGCCTCACATATAACAATCTAATTCTGTGGCTTCAGAAACCAAATCATTTTTATTTTAAAGTGATTCTGGCGTTGCCGCTGTCCATGTTACACTGTAGATACACTCTAAAATAAAATATCTACCGTTTATGATACAGTGAAATACAGTCAGCTTTCATTTCTCTTAATACCTGGTTAATTTTTTGGCGTTTTAATGTTAAATGAAGGGTATTTACGGAAAATGGACTATAAATATGGTCAAATTCTGCTATGACACAAATAATTTGTCCTAAAATTAAAAGGAGTAAGCATAATTTTGTTTTTAATCAATATATGTGTCTAACAAATGTGTTCAATATAATTAATATGATTATTATCAATGCAACAGCCTTTAAAAGCCAGAAAAAGACATCACCGATACTTTATCACGATTATATACAAAAGTCTAGTACAATATTCAATTTATGGCAATAAAACCCTCCTAAATGTTACAAATGGTGTATTTTCGGTTTGTATTCAGAGCTGACGTTTAATATTTATGAAATTCCGGGGGATTATGTTTGACCCGGCTGAACAGATTAGCACAACACCTGACCTGACGACTCGGTAACAGATGTCGGGTCACGGAAGCATCTGCTCGCAGGTGAAAATATCACCTGCACTTTATACACACACACACACACAGAGAAACACACAGCCTAATGAAAACAGCACAGCATGTATACATACACACACACACACACACACTCACACTCATAAAGTATACATTTTGTACACAAACTCTCGTGGAGCAGGTAAATTCCCCCGGTGTCCTGAGCCACAACAACACGATGACCTCTAATTTAAAAATTCAACGCGCCGTGTTAGGCGGCATGAATGATGCATGAGGCCGCGCCGCTTGTATTATTGCCTGGAGGAGGATGCAATTACATTTCCCTCAGGTGCTCAAGTGCTGCAGAGTAAAGGAGAAGGAACGGGGGGGAGTAAGTTTAAAAAAAAAAGAAAGAAAAGAAGAAGAAGCTGGGATTATGTAGTGGAAGTTCGGAGGCTGACGGGGGACAGATGTGGACGCGGTGGTTGTGTAATTGTGAGGCGGGTTTTCTGGCTCGCAAGGTCTGCAGGGTGAGGTTACTGCACGACTTGATAAGGAGTTAATTAAAAAAAGATTGGAGGGTTGTTGTTTTTTTATGGAGACCTTGAGACGACGTGGTAATAATGTTTTTGTAGCTTTGCAAAAAAATGTAATCTGATTTTAAATAGTTTGGGCTTTAAATGAACCGTTTACTTTCAAGGGGTTTCATTTGTTTTTTTTTCGAGGAAGTGGATCAGTCCAGGGCTGTCCGTCACGAAACAGATTTCAAAAATGCAGTTGTTGGTTCAAAAAGTGCAGAGCTATTTTGACCCTCAGCTCTTCTGGGACAGGTTCAATTTCTCAAAGTCAGAAAGAACCAAACATGGAGAAACAGCGTCCATGTGTCTATGCTCCACACATTGCAAAAAAAAACCCTTTATTTCACCATTTGACAGCTTTTTCTGGCTGGAAACTGAGGTTTTTAAAGCTTTGTAAACCACACTCTCCCACACCAAACCCCATAGAGAAAATCAACAGTTTTACACCACAGCACACAGTGAGTCGTTGATCCACTGCTGCCATCCATCCATCAGTCAGTGTACAGTTGTTATTTTGTGACGTTGGTTTTTTGAAATTCTCTGAAATCACCTATTTTCTCTATGGGATTTAGTGTGGGAGAGTGAGAAGACTACAAATGTCTTGTCTATCAAGATTATGTGGCAAACATAATCTTAAAATATTGTAAACTGCAACCTGAGATACTAATATTTCCAATTTAAGCATCTTTTTCTGTCAATTTTTTATTTTGTGGTAATTTATGTCCATAAATCTTTGCACTTTACACCAATAATGACACAAACAGGAGTAGTGGTGCTTCTGACGAGCACAAACACGGATAATAACAACGATATTATTATTATCATGATCAAGTGTTAATAAAAGGATTAAAGTCAGCCTCAGGAGCACGATTTTAATCTGAGGGGTGGAAAATAACGACAAATGACAGAACACAATGTTAAGTGAACTTTGACCTTGTCAGAGTGGAGAATGACTGCTCCGAGCACACACACACACACACACACACACAGGGACTTCCTGCCTCAGGGTTTCATGCAAACCTGCCAGTGATTGCAAACATGAAACACGGGGTCAAAGTAACGACATGAAAATGTTCATCAAACTGCAGCTACAGTACGTTCTGAGTCACATGACAGAAAAACAACATCCTGCTGCTGTGTTTGAGTTCTTTTCCGCAGCTGAGATGTTGATGAAAAGTGACACACGAGAGAGAAACAAACAAACAAACAAGCGTGATGACTTTAACGTCCTCTGTGATACATTTTGTCCTCGTCCACTTGTCTGTGTCTTACCGTGGGGACGGACAGACGGACATGTTTTCTTCAAATAGCCTCGTCCAAAATAGCACAGTGAGGAGTTACGTCACACGCTGTGGACACTGAGCTGAGACACAGTCTGCTGCTGCTCTAGCTTCACACAGCTCAGACACAAGATACAAGCTGAGCTAATGCTAATGCTACCTAACGAGATCTTTATGCATCACGTTCTGTGACGTGGATCTGATCAACTTAGGCTAAGACGTCGAGTATTATGAACAATGCCGACACCGACTGAATCACAGGCTACGATGCAAGTCATCATCTACTGTCAAAGTTAGCAACATCATTAGCTACACCATCAGCTGCTATCCAAGTTAGCAACATCATCAGCAACAACCATTAGCTGCTATCCAAGTTAGCAACATCATCAGCTGCTATTCAAGTTAGCAACATCATTAGCAACAACCATTAGCTGCTATCCAAGTTAGCAACATCATCAGCTGCTATTCAAGTTAGCAACATCATCAGGACACCATCAGCTGCTATTCAAGTGAGCAACATCATCAGCTACACCATCAGCTGCTATCCAAGTTAGCAACATCATCAGCTGCTCTCCAAGTTAGCAACATCATCAGCTGCTATTCAAGTTAGCAACATCATCAGGACACCATCAGCTGCTATCCATGTTAGCAACATCATCAGGACACCATCAGCTGTTACAGTTAGTCAGTTAGTTCCAGTAACAGTTAATAACAGTAGGTTTTCAGAGACGTTCTTCTAAATCTGCTGATGATGATGCATCATCGCCGAGCTCAGCAGAGAACATGAGACTCCAGGACAGTGTGGGTATTTTTTATTCTAGTTTTCCGGTGGTGAAATAAGGAACGAGCCGGACAGGATTGTTTTGTAAGTAGACGTCAATCAAGCAGACGAGTGGAGGTCCATATGTCAGCCGCTGCAGATACCTGACATTTGCATGAAACTGACTTTTCCTCACAATAACTTCTACACTCTCATACTTTATTTTCACTTTGTGCGAGTGAATTATTGGTGAAGTTAGAAAAGTTTGGACACAGACTGTTCAGGCCTCTAAATCATTACTGCGATACATTACCAACGTTTGTGTAAGAGTGAGTGACATCTAATGGTGAGACTGCAGAATGCAACAAATGGAAGACTACTACGAAACTACGTGGGCTTTCACATATCAGAAACAATAATAATTCCTGCTTTTTATTCATTGAGTTATGAATCGGGATTTGCATGAAAGGCTCCCACCAGGAAATAATAAAACACAATTCTGCTGTAGAAACATCGCAGTGTGCAGATTTGTGTCATTTGAATCGTGAATGTATCACGTTTATGTAAATGTCGCATTTGTGTAAATTACGTGTTTGTATCACATTTCTCTAAATGACACGTTTATTTCACATTTGTGTAAATTACGTGTTTGTGTAAATTGCAGGTTTGTGTAAATGACACGTTTGTATTGTGTTGTGTCGTCACATGTCAGGTTTGTGGGGGCGTGGCATTAATTGGAGAACCAAAGGGAGGAGTTCTGAATTCGGAATTAATGGAACGACATCTTTTATTTAATTTAAGTAAATATAAAAGTCGATGAAAACAAAACAGAGCTTTTCTGTTTTTTTCCTCGTGTTCCTGCCGACAGCCACATTCTCTGAGTCACTGTATTTTGCCATTTCAGACGATTTCAGATGCCGTACTGTGTCGGGGCTCCGCTCGGCAGCAGACGACACAGATGGACATTTGTAATTCTGCTTTGCATGAATCTAATTGTCCAATTACTTCTGGTTTTCTGGTTCAGACCTTGTTTTTTTCTTCCCTCTCTCTCTCTCTCTCGGGTTCATCATCGCAAACATCTGCACGGCACAATTTGTGGTGTATTCAGCTAAAGAGCTAAACATTAGGCCACTGACGTCTGGGACTGTGTGTGTTTTTGTAAGACATGTGGGGTTTATGAAAGCAGAAATCCCTGCTTCTCTCTCACAGCTGTATTTCCCTGCGGCAGAGTGAACAGATGTATTTGGCGTCGCAGGAAGAGAAAGTGGAAAAAAAACAAAAAGAAAACGGATGCAACAAAAACAACTCCTCTGTGAACATGTGATGCGTCATCAGGACTCTGACTCCTCCCCCCTCCTCCTCTTCCTCACATGTAGATTTTCAATTTCCGTTCATAAATAAATATTTGGGAGTCATTTTCCTCGCTCTGAGAGATGAAACGTGTTCTAAGTGTTTTCTGTTCAAGTTAATATTAATATATTTCACCTCAGGCCGATTTTTTAAAAAGCAGCAGCTTTTACTTTGTAGGAAACTGTTAAATAATGTACATATATACCGTATTTACATTATCACACTCTTTGTGCGCGTATAATGTTAATAAACCTGCGGCAATAGTATTTAAATGTGTGTGTGGTTCTTGTATTTGTCGCCTCTCCAGGACCTTTGCTTTCAACCATCCTTGTCAGGACCAGTATAGTCCTCACAGGACCAAGATTCGAATTGTGGAAAAGGTTAGGATTACGGTTAGACGTTAACTGGTTATAGATGAAGTAACAAAATGTAGGATTTGCTCTCTGCGTCCCCCTACAGTTGCCAAACGGTATTGTTGTAAAATATGTGTTTAGGTAACGTGTGCATTTGTTAATAAGAAAAATGATACTCGTGAACTGTGAAATAAATGTACAAACAACTATACGTGTGACTATTTAATATCGTGATAGAATTTGGTTCTGATTCCTTGGGTCACAATTTGTTAAAAATTGATTTATTGATTGATTGATTTGGAAAAGTTAACGTATGAAGCAAATCCAGGTATTTTTTTTAACATTTATTTAAGCTAAACTTGTAGGATCCTGGGTATAATCTTAAAAAGTGATGTAAGGGTATGACAGAGGAAATTTAGTGTAGTATATTTTACATATCCTAAGACCAGGTACAGGAGCTTAGGTTATAGTATTTTATACAAACATGATTATGTTGTTTTATTTCTCACAGTGCCGTAAAGTAGAATTTTATGGTTAGGCATTAACTGGTTTTTCCCAATCCTGTTCCTCTGGGGATCACTGCCCTGCCATGTTTCCGTTGTTTCCCTGCTCCAACCCACCTGATTCCAATGGTTAGCTCGTCATCAAGCTCTGAGAAAACCAAAACGACCCCATTTATTTGAATCAGGTGTGTCGGAGCAGGGTTGAAGTGGACTCTTGCTCAGCTCAAGTGACTGATCGACGTTGTGATAGAAGAACATTTTTGCCTTAACCAAAAGTGGACATTGACCGTTTTAAGTCTGATATGGTGGTGATCTGTGGAGTGCTTTAGAAGGTTAATGCAAATACACAGCAACTATTTTAGTTTTTACCCCTTCACATTAATAGCATTTAACACAGCTTCACTTTTATTACGAAATAGGAAATGTATCAGCATTTTCACTTACTAGAATGTAAATGTAAATATGTTGGATATTAAATGGGTTTTCATGATTACTATTTTCCTCTAAAACCTTTTATTTGTGGTCATTTACTTCATTCATGTCAGTGTGACCCTCTGGTTTATTCTGTCCAAATGAATGGAAGTCAAGTGTGTGTGTTGTTGTGTGAGACTGACCCGCTTTGCTGTGACCATTCAAGAGTCACGCGTCGTCCTCTGTGCAGCAACAGCACTGAATTATAATTAAGGTGGTTTGTGTGTGTGTGTGTGTGTGTCGCAGCGGAGGGAGAATCCATCATCGTCAACCTCCTATTGATGCGAATGTCAGACTCAGTGAGGACCCGTCACAACGAGACGCACCAAAAAACACTCACTGTAATTAGACACACACACACACACACACACACACACACACACACACACACACACATACGGTGACATCATTCACGTCACAGTGACTCACTTCATCATTTTAACCAAAATAAACCAACAGCTGAATCGAGGGACACTTGCTGTTTTCTGCCTAACGCAGTCAAAGAAAAACCTTAGACTGGAATCTTTAGGTCCCTCAAGATTCTGACGGCCGATGATTACGATTCTAAAGCGATTATATACAGTAACTGCATCTTAATGCATTTATTTTTAAACAGTGTATTTAAACATCCATCATTATATAGTCAACTGTATTTCCTTTCATTGATATCTATCAAATCTAAATGGAACAACCTTTCAATGGAAACCAAGGAAAGACACAACCATTTTAATCTGTTGCAAAGAAAATAGCAACAGAGTTTGTGATGAGCTTCATGTTTTTCTCATTTTTGGGGAATATTCATCATCACTTGCTAAATTTTTGGCTTGTTGTCTGTTTATCGTCCACCTCCGGGGGGGCGCTAATGGGACATGTTGTTCCTCATGTGTTCCTTTTAATCCAGATTATGCTGGTCAGATTTTACACTTATACCACAATACCTTTCGCTCGCTCAGCCATCTGTACTAAAGCTCACAAGGTGATAATGAAATTTACGTCATGTGACTTTTAACCAGTTTATTGGTTCAGGCGTATCATCCTCTACTTTTTTGCAAAGGACATGCTCCTCTTAGCTTCATTAAACTCTGACCTTCAGCTCTAGCTGGGGAGGTTCACAGCCGAGTGTGAAGCAACTGGGATGAGGATCAGCATCTCTGAGGCTGTGGCTCTCGGTGAGAAAACGGTGGATTTGCCAACTCCGAGTCTCAACCCGTATGTTGTGGAGAAAAGGGAGCTAAGCCGGAAGGCAAAGATCTCGATTTACCAGTTAATCTGCATTCCGACCCTCCCCTATGGTCACTAGCTTTGGGTAATGACCTAAAGAACTACATCGCAAATACAAGCGGCCAAAATAAGATTCCTCTGCACGGTAGCCGGGTTACGCCTTGGAGATACAGTGTGAGGAGCTTGGACATCTGTGAGGGACTCAGAGTAGAAACGCTGCTCCTCCAAGAATGTCGAGAGGAGCCAGCTGAGTTGGTCCGGGCATCTGGTCAGGATTCCTCCTGGACGCCTCCCTTGGGAGGTCTTTTGGGTATGTCCTTCTGAGCGGAGGCCTTTGGGCCGACCCAGGACGTACTGGAGGGATTGGGATCCTCCCGGAGGAGCTGAGAGAAGTGGCTGGGAACATCTTGGAAACCTCCTGGTGGAGCTGGCAGAAGTGGCTGGAGAGAGGGCGGTCTAGGCTTCCTTGCTAAAGCTGCCGTCCCCAGGACCCGGACCCGGATAAGTGGAAGACAACAGAACGGAACAACAAAGTCTATGTTTGACTGAATTAGTTACACACAATTTCTCACAAGTGAGGACCTTCATAGACCTAATGCATTCTCTAGCCCCTTACCGGAACTTAACCCTCAGCCTAACCCTGAACTAAACTCAATGCTAACCCGAATGTCAAAACCAAGTCTTAACCCTCGAAAAGTCCTTTAAAGACCAGCGGAAATGTCCTCACAAAGATAGTTCTTATACAGAATTTCTCCTCATAATCTACTACACACACACACACACGGTGTGTCCAGTCCAGTCAGACGAGTGTCCCCCGTGTCGAGCAGCTGTTATCAAACTCTGAGCTGCCAGTGGACGACGCCTCGGCTCGTTTGTTAGCACAAAATATTAAATCCAGTCAGCTCAGTAAATACAGCTGTCAGGAGCACGAGTTCAGACACATCACAGCTTTCCAACATCTTACATCTACTTTTTTTTTTTTTTTTTAAACATGAACACGGTCCCCCCTGAGTGTGTGTGTGCGTGTGTAGCTTTTTGGATGTAAAATTAAATAAAAACACACACTCTGAGTCAGCCTGTTATATAACCCTGCCTGTCGCCTCAGCTCAGGCAGAGGAAGCTTCAGACTAACAGCCGTATGTTGTTCCCTCAGAGAGAGTCGAGGTGAAACACACACAGAAACTCACTCGTGGGAAAGAAATGGAAAAGAAAACACTTTTTATATATTATTTAATCTAAAGGTAAAGACACGTGAGTGATTTCATGTGTCATGACGCTGATGACAGATGATGTGGACGCTCATTAAATGTTAGCGCTGACGTGCCCTTCAGCAACGCATCGAGTCTCACAGTACATAGAGTATGAACAGTTTCCTGTTTTTAGTTATTTACATCACAGAACTGTCAGTCACAACTCATCAGCTGTAGAAACAAGAGAAAATACCCCAAAAGGGTAGGGAGAGGGAAAATACAGATTTGTTATATTTGTATTTAAAGTCCAGGTCTCAAATATGCAGCCCACCACTTAATATCAAGTTATAATGAAGTATTTTTGGATGTTTTTTTTAATTTTACAGATTTTGCATACTTTTCTATTGAGAACTATTTATCATTCCATTTCAAAATAACATTTGTTTTTAATTCTATTGAATGTCTTTCTCTATGAGATGTCTTTCTCTATGAAATGTCTATTGTCTATTGTAATCTCAGAGGTTTTGGGTTTGCTTCCTGGCTCCACTGGTCTACTACTTAACACTACGTTGGTCCTGGCAGCTTTTCAGCACCTTTAGGCCCCGTTCACACGAGGACGCCTGCGGATAAAAATTACAAAATCTTTTATCGGAAGTGCCTTTCGTTTAGACAATGACGGCGTTTTTGGGGCTTGAAAACGCAAAAATCTGAAACCACCCTCCAGAGTGGAAAACTTGAACACGCTCCGCCATAGCATCTCCGTCTACACTGCCAAGATGCAAAACTTATAGATCTGTAATTACCTCTCTCAAATTTTGGATGCACCAATTCATCGGAGGCGAGCCAGACGGCTTTGGACGAGACCTGGGACATCTAGTCGATGGTGAGCTAACTTTGTGGAAGGAGTAGCTGATGAAAATGCAATCGACCCAATCGAATTCCACACACTTTTGTGTCACCGTATGCACGCAGATTTCCTCCCGAAAACGCTCGTCTAAACACGAAATAAATTGAAGACGCGATGCCACTTTTGCGTCTTCTGTTCAGACATTCATCATGTAAATGTAGCCTTATTAATGACATGTTCTAATCTTTAAATGGATGCAAAGTCAATTGTTACGCTGATGACACCATAATATATATTGTGCAGCTGCAAGTAGTATTTAATACTATCCTGTGTCTTTCAGTTGTGGGTTTGATTCTCGGCTCAGCCAGTCTACATGCTGATGTGTCCTTGGGCAAGACACTCACCCCCACGTTGCTCCTGACAGCTGGGATGGCAGCAGGTGAATGGATGAATGGCAAAACCGTAGTGTAAAGCAACTTTGAGTGGTCATCAAGACTAGAAAGCATATTATGATATTGTAAGATCTTCTGTTTTCAGCCTGTTCTATTTCTGTTGTCATTTGTTATGCACCAACCTGACATGCATTAAAATGAATTATTTTTTTCGTAACAGACTCTTCAGCTGGGAGATGAACACCAACATTTTTTTGCTTTGTATTTTGTTGAAAGAGGATGCCTCCTGTTGGCGGCCTACTAAGTTATGAATTCTAGTCTGTTGATTCTGGGTTGCATGATTGGGTTGATCCTCTGGTATTCTGACTTTTGACTATGTTTGTTTGACTGACTAAGTGAACTGAACACTCCTTCAAACTGTAATTTGTCTCTAGGTTGCAAAAGCTACTTCCGCATTAGTAACAACTGCCTACATGACAAAGAATTTAGGGTTAGTCTTATCTACAGGTAGTTGATAATGGAGTCTGTCTAGTAATAAATGACATATAACCTGAAGCAATCTTTGCATCTCTGAAAGGCTCCACCCATATTAACATTAATTGTCTGATTCACTTTATGTCAGGTTTCTTTGCAGAGTATGCAGCTGTTCCCACTGCTGGAAAAGCAACATTCGCCTACTCCTTAAGTCTAGTTCTTTCTCAGATCACCACTCAATTTACATTATGATGAAAGGTTTTTTATGGATTTAGATCAAAAACCACAAAAAATGTGTTACAAACCCCAGCTTTAATAACCACAACCATCCCACAGTGCAGTTCAAAGCTGCGTCGATGTCAAAATAAAGGGCCGCTAGCGTCGCAGCACTTACACCAGTCTGCTCTTCTGATCTTTGAGTCTCTAGAAGTATTCTTAAACTGAGCTGTCACATCGTTTAGAGTTGTTATCTGGAATGTGCCTTCTCATTTGTTTCCTCGACAGCGAGCAAAGACAGAACGAAGCTGCCAAACGAGGACGCGTCCCAGAAAAACTGTGACATCTGCTGCGTTGTAAAAACGCTGTCATTGCCGCCTTTTTACGATGCCGCATTTGCCTTTTTTTGGAGAACATAACAGCGAGGAACGAAAAAAAAAAAAAGGGCTGACGACATCAAGGGGAGGAAAGTGGAGGCCGGAGAACTGATAGCACAGAGGGTCGGCATCTGGGGAAAATACCTCACAATTGCAGGGACACAAACATCTCATCATCACCCCCTCTCTGCTGAGAGCCACGCCGATGCAATTTTGTGCACAGCATTTTTATTTTTGCCCCCTGTTCTGCCTCCATCTGACACAGCCAGCAACAGTCGTAACCACGTTAACATTCTCCCCTCTTTGTCCTGTATCACTTCTTTTCTCCAAAAAAGCTCAGAATTAAAAGGGTATTTATTCTACGCAAAATACGTAAAACTGCGTCCATTAGTGTTTACAATGATGCATTTGTTTATTTGTTGAAAGTGTGTCTGCTCTGAGTAGCAGCAGAGCATTTTTACGCGAGAGATAAGCAACAAGGCTTTAAAAACAGTCTATACAATATAAATAATTATATACACTGTGTTGTAATGTAACACAGTACAAATACTTTGTTACGGTACTTGAACCTTTAAGGTACTCAAAGGTACTTTGCAACTTTTACTTTCACTCCACTACATTTCCTCTAACTATCTTTGTTACTCATTACAACTGAATACAACCATAAGAAGAGTTAGTTATTATGTAGTAGTTGTAATTAAGTGATGATATTTGATATTTAACTACAGTAAATGTGATATACTTTAAGACTTTTACTTAAGTAATATTATAAAAAAGTGACGTCAACTTCTATCAAAGTCATTTTTTGGTAAGATACCTTTTTTTTAGTTTTACACAAGTATCCCTTTAAAGTTCTTTATACAACCATGTATGTTAGATAGCCACCAACAACGTGTCTGAAAGGTAAAGATTAAACGTGATTGCTTACCTTTCCTGAAGCAATCGAGATCAACAGATTAGGGCAAAGTTCCGGTCCACAATCCAAAAGATTTAATCCAATGGGCAGAAAAGTTGTCCAAATCGAGCAAACAGATCAGGCAAAGACAAACAATCAAGAAGCAAACGCAAGGAAAAAACCCGACTAATCCACACAAGAAAGTAAAGACATGTGGTGAATCCTGGAGGGTTTATATACAGGTTGACTTGGTGAAAACAGCAGGGGCAAGAAGTGGGTGTGGTCAGGTAAATGGTGGGAAAACTTAACAAAACCCAGGAACAAGAAGTTACAGAGGTTTTTAACCAAAATAAAACCCACTCAGGCGTCTAATCTCCACTGCAGATCTATGTTTTTCTTCTCTTCTGGTTCAGATGTTATTGAGAGGGTTACTGAGGCTTTTAAAGATTGGTAAAGATCATAATTTCTGACCCAGAAGAGAATCCACAAAAGATTTGTATCATTTCAGAGTTTATCCACATGTAACATTTTGGAACTCTATTTTTGAAAAACTGGTAAAGAAAATATCAAAACCCAACAATCAATATGCAACTTTGGTAAAAATACAATTCAATCCAAACGTTCTTATACCGTCCAATATTATTCAAACGTTTTTCTCCGTTCTTGTTCACAGAAACAGAAAACAGTGGGATTGGTTCACCCCTTCAAAAGCTACATAGAAACACACAAAGAAGAAGAAAAAAAAATGACAAACTAACTATGAAAATAAAAAAAGAAATCCCTGCTTGATTTGTAAATTAAATTGTAAAAAGTGGAATTTGCCGAGCAAACATTTTGAGGCTTAAACACTTATTGATTTCTTTAATCACTTTAAATGGAATCTGGTGCATCAGCAGCAGCTCATTAGCATTTTCTCCTCATTATTCTTTTTTCACTTCAGCAGCGACTCACACAGACTGAAACACAATATTTACAGTGTTCTGAGTGCGATAGGTTTATAACATACAGTATATAAAATAGTCACAGTAAAATCTTTCATATGTAAGTACAGAGTGTTTATATATGTATTATTTTAGGTTTTATACATTTGCAGGATAGTATAATGTAACTGTATACTGTGGGTTTTTATCTCATATGTACATATACAGTATTTAATACATGGAATTTATTATGTGTACAGCGAGAAAATTATATTTGTGGTTGTTGAGTGAAAATGTGGTTAAAATGTTGCAGAAAAACATTTTGAAAATCTTAATTAAGTACTTTTTAAAGTTTTTCAATGTTTTTTCAATCACTTTCTTTCCAATTTTCTATTTCTTCTTCTTGAATTGCTTTTTGCTGATCTATTATACAATTTTTTTAGGTGATTCACACGTTATTTCGCTCCATTTCTTCCGGTCTTTTGTCTCCTCGGGCTTCAGATTCAGTGACTTCAGTAACTTGTTTCTTCTTCATTTCCAACTTTATCTTGTTGGCGAAATGTTGCTTTTTTAATATACTGACTAAAATATGGGGACTTATGGAGAAACACGTTGCCTGAATCACATCATTACACAAGCCGGTTGTGGTCAGCGAATTGACTGTGAACACACATGAGCACCAGGTCGTGGTGTGGAGAGCCTGCAGCCGTGTGGAGACAGAAACATGACACAGTTAAACAGACGCAGTCATTTCTAATAAACCTGACGAGGACTTGTTTATCTGCTCTGACGCTATCGAGTTCATTTACAGAGAACAACAAAAAGTGACACATTCTGCCGCGAGTGATAGCAACACCAGCTCTAAACTAGTTAGCTAATATAACTACCGTTATGTGACTTAATTATTATTATATCACATTACTTGAGATGGCTGCTTATTGTAATCACATATCTAATGCTGGGTTAACACTGTTGATACACTATTATTATTATTATAATACAATTATATAGTATATCTATCCATCTATCTATATATATATGTATATATATATATATATATATATATATACATATATACTTTTATATTTAAGTTGAAGTACAAATCTACCGAAATAATTTTAAAGCATTTATTTTATCTGTAATTCTGAGATAAACCAATATTCAACCTGACAAATCCACAACCTTTACCTGCTATTGTACCTTTCCTATGGGTACACATAAGCATATATTTTATTCAATATCAATTTTCACAATTATTATTTTTTATTTACTTATTTATTTGCTATTAATCTCACCCTTTTTTAATATTTGATTTAGTATAAAGTATGTTATTTAATGTAATAGTTCTATTAGTTTTAAAGTTGACCATCTATTATTTCTGTTATTTTTATTTTATTATTGCTTTTTATGTGAGCAATATTATTATTGATGTCAGTTATACATACAGTATATGGAATAATAATAATAGTCAGTCAGTCATCATCTACCGCTTTATCCTCAACCAGAGGGTCGCGGGGGGTGCTGTGCCAATCTCAGCTACATCGGGCGATAGGCGGGGTACACCCTGGACAGTTCGCCAGTCCATCGCAGGGCCACACACAGATAGAGACAAACAACCATTCACTCTCACACTCACTCCTATGGTCAATTTGGAGTGCCCAATTTACCTATCCCCACATTGCATGTTTTTGGACTGTGGGAGGAAGCCGGAGTACCCGGAGAGAACCCACGCACACACGGGGAGAACATGCAAACTCCATGCAGAAAGGCCCTTGTTCCAACCGGGGCTCGAACCCGGGTCTTCTCGCTGCAAGGCGAGAGTGCTAACCACTACACCACCGTGTGGCCCAATAATAATAATAGTAATAATATAATTACTTTGCATTGTTATTGTGTTTTATTGTTTATAGATCAAGCATCTATCGCATGGGTATCTATCACATCTGCAATTGTGTTCTTTTTTGGTTTATCATTTCTCTCTGATGCTTTATTTATAAATATGCAAATAAACCAATAACCAGTCAGCCATGTTCAGGCCTTGCAGGCCTCATACTGTTAAATAAAATGTATGTTTTTGTGCCAAAACCAGCTACAGATTTATGTTCCATTGTGTCCCGGCACAACTTTTATATGACACCAAACAAGATAACAACACCGAAGCTTTGCTATGTATAACTTTTACTGCGTTTCCGCCGCTCCCTGTTTTAATTATTACACGGTTAACGAGAGAATCTATGAAGAATAACGGGCTCATCACTGCATCTCTTTTTTTTTCCACCGGCGCAGTTAATGAACTAAGTGTCTCTAATATTTTACACGGCTGTACATCATCTTTAGCATCGCAGTATTTCATAATAAGCCTCTCGTACGTTATACTGGTGCAGATTTATTTACCCGGGATCGTTAACTGACGGCAGCTTCTTACCTGGATTCACCTCAAGACTGTTTCTCACATTAAATACTTTGTTATTCCATATCCACTATATATATATATATATATATATATATATATATATATATATATATATGAAGGTCCTGCACACACATTATGTACAGTGTACAGAAAGATGCTGTAGAGACATAAGAAAGGAAGAAAATGTGGTGTCAGCAAAACTATAAAGGACTCTCAAGAGAGAGTGTGTGTGTGTGTGAGAGGATCTTGGCTGCTGGAGTGTATGTGTGTAAAGTCTAGTATGCGATTGGACGCCTCAGAGTGTTAATGTAACCTTGTGCATGGTGATAGTTTGCTGATTATTTGGCTGGAGGTTGAAGGCGAGGCCTCGTCGTGGTGCAGGCGCCGCGCTGCTCCAGCCCTGCAGGGGGACGCGGAGCGGCGTATTAAGATGGCGCTTTTGGCTGCCGACCAACTCCAAACACACACACACAGAGGTTTGTGCAGCTATTCTTCTCAGGACTCTGCATTGACATCCATATATTTGGACCGGCTAAGCAAAGCCTTATCGCTAACCTTAACCATAACCAGGTAATGACTAACCCTAACCTTAACTATCACCACAATTCAAATCTTACACTTAACCAGTTTCGAAACAGAAATGAGGTTCTGCCTCAGCAGAACCAGGTTTTAAACTACTGGTCCTGACAAGGTCAGTGTTATGTGCGGTCCTAACGAGGTGACAAATACAAAAACACACACACACACTCTCTCAAACGCCCAGAAAAGCACCACAGGCGGCTCTTAATCATATTATCCCTGCGAATGTGGCGAGCAGCGTGACGTCTTTAATACACTTCAGCGAGGTGTGTCGGAATCAAATACTCACACACATTTTCTTGCACAGCACTTGTATTGAGGACAAAATGCATTCCCTAGACCATGGGTGTCCAAGCAGGGACAGATTTGATAATGTGAAGATTTCTGGGGCCCATTGGTCCCTTCAGACCTTATTTTTTAATCCAGTGTTTTATAATAATTTTATTTTCATTGCCACAGTTTTGAAATGGCAATGAAACCAAATCTAAGCCACGCAGGAGGTAACAAATACATTTCAGAGATTAGAGGAGCCGCTACAAGGTGCATTCAATAAACTACACTAGACGCTTGCTGTTGCTGCTGCCACCTTGTGGTAATAGATCTCGTCACTGGAGTAGAGGAATTTGTAAGAGAAATATAAAAACGTCTTTCATCAGGACTTTTCCACTGAATCAACAGATATTAAATTACACACACATACATGTATAAATATAAAAATATGCAGCTGTTACACAGTGTTTTAAGGGGAAATACGCCTGTGGGCAGGAAGCTCACACCGGGAAACGACAGCAGCAGGAATTCGATCATCACTTCACAGAGAAAACTCAATAGTCAATTCAGCAGCTCGCTCTATTCCCCAGTCTCTGCCATCCACACTGTGAAATCAATATGTAATTTATCTGCGATAAAGCTGAGTGTTGCCTTCGGCTGGTTAGTGTATGTCCCGGTGTGTGTTTTCCTATCTGCCACAGGAGAACACACACCTGCACACACACACACACACACAGAGAGAGACACAGTGTGTAATCTGGTTAGCTGTGTTGTAATCCTGGTCAGTGGGATGTGATGTCCACATCCACAGAAAAGACACTTGAACTGATGTCAGACTCACTGAAAGACTTTGTTTTGTTGTAAATTGCAACCACTTACATTTAACTCTCTGGAAACTGAAATTCCAATCATAGCTTTTCAGGTTTGTCGTTAAAAACTAATTTAAATTCATCTATGTCTCTGAGAAGTTTCCAAAGAAATATTCATTCAATAATTTATAATAACATTTGTCTTGTTGTACTTCTTTCTTTGCTGATATTCTATAATTATTATATTACCAAAATCTAAAAGAAAATAAACATGTTGTCAATGAATAAATGTGTTTATTAGCATTTTTACATGTTTACCCACTTGTTTAATAAAATATTTAACTTTGCCATCATTATTACATTAGCAATAAGCTCAAAGAACAATAATAATGTTGCAAGTATGTTAACATGCTGAAATAAGCATTTAGCTGGTGTCATATTAATTATTAGGGGGAAATTAGCATGCTAACATTAGGTAAAAAGCACAGTATTGGGATCAGCTTTCATTTAATAATGATCATTTTAAGCATTTGCAATTAGCTCAACACTGAAATTTAACAACGTTGTGAGAATGTTAGCGTGCTGTCGTTCACAAATAGCTAATGTGAATGTAATTAGCATGCTGACATTAGCACAACATTGGATGCTGTCATTAGCAATTCAAGAATACAAACCTCACATAAAAAGCTTGTAAATTCTTTGCTTCTTAAAATCAACTTTAATCAGATTAATTTCATGACCACACGATATCACATTTTTTCAATAATTTCTTTATCTGACATCTGTTTTCATGTGATTTTGTTTTTTATTGGAGCAGATTTCCCACATTGACACACATTCTTTTTACGAGAATCAAAGGTATACAACTTTATTATTTCATATTTTAACTTTTGAAACTTACTTTTCTACTAAAAAAACCTGAAGATTAAAAGTGATTTTTCTCCGTCAGTTTTTGTCGTCGCCCCCTTTCTTCCAGACTCTTTCACACTGTTTGTTGTGACTGTATTATGGTACAAACCTCAGTATTGGGCCCTGTCCGTGTGGTGCGATGCCATGGCGACCCGCCGGGCGCCGCGTGATTGATCGCACCGTGGCGAGGAAGATTACTATGCCACGACGCAGAGGCAAATTAATCATTGTGACACGGCGGCTGACATGTAATTTCTCCGGCTTGCACGTTACCGGGTGAAACCTTCAGCAGGTGAGAGAGTGAGAGCGATGTTGAGTGCTCAGGCCGGAAACATTAACATTTAAATGAACCTATAATTAACAAAACGCTGCAGAGCTCTGCACCTCTGACACTTTACAACAAAGGTACATTCATTAATGCTCTTATAAGCATTTACTAACACTTAATTAATGTTTTAATTAACCTCTCTTTATGAATTAAGTTATTAATTCATATATTAAACAAGGTTCTTGGTGCCAAATCTTTTTTTTAAAAGCAGATTAAAAGAACTCTCATATGCTTATGATTTTGTTATTTTCAAGCATATTTTCATAATTTTAAAATAAATTATTGTTTTTGTGCTGCACTACATTAGATTTTATGCTACTTTGTAGTCGCACCTCATTTATTTTCTCTCTTTCTATTTTTCTGCACAAACTTTTGTAACTTTTAACTGTTATTTTGTTTTTATTTAACACACATAAACTTTACAAACAGTTAAAAATTATATATATATAATATATATATATATTATAATATATATATTATAAAATATATAATGTGCATTCTGTACTCCCGTAAACAGTTAACTGATATCACCAGCTTTTAAACCATTGAATAATTTATGAATTAACACATCAATTAATTAATTGTTTAGATAAAACCTTATTCAACAGTTTATTAACTGTTAAATAATGCAAAGTGTTGCTATATGAACTTATATTTTAATTTGATTTTAAACAATGTGTCACAAATCAAGTGCAGTACAGACTAATATCTAATTTCTACTTTTTTCAACTTGATTATCGTTAAAATTACTGATAAAAACAGCATCAGTGTTTTTGGGATTTTGTTCAGTGCTTCATCTCCACTTTAATGATGACGTCAGTTCTGGTTCTTCAGATCTCCTCGACTTCACACGAGTTTGAAATGACGACCAAAGTCTTTGGAGGGACCAGCGCCACCTTCAGTCCTTGTCCACTGTCTGTCCTTTTGTCAAAATGTCCTTTGCTTTCACCGCCCTGTCACTGAGTTACTGATACAGACAAACAAAGCCAAAGGCCAAGTTCAGATCAGTCACATCCTGTTTTGCTTCTTCTCCGTTGAAATGGAGACTCCTTGTGCTGGTTTGGTTTTCCTTTGTATTGGAAAAAAAACCAAAAACACTGAGGTCAGATTTGTTTCCTGAAGCTTTTGTCAACACTAGTTGAACACAGGAAGAGTTTATCGAGAGAGACAATGGAAGCCGAACAAGAATAAGATGGTAAAAGAAAAAAATGGTAAAAGACACAAAGACGTGATGTTTCTCAGCGGATTTTCATGACCCAAGGGATTTCTTAGGACACAGTGGACTCTTCTCACGTCTTCCTTCAGGGGTTGCCACAACAGATCATCTGCTTCCATCATGTCCCCTCCCCTGTGTCCACCAACAGTCCTCATGTCCCCCATGTCCTCCTTCACAACATGCAAAGGCATGAATAAATAAATACAAATCTCTGACATATCGGTTTAAGGGGCGATGGTAACATGGCAGTGGGTCGTGATCAGAGGCCGACGAGGTCGCGTCAAGTCAGCCAATCGAGCAGCAAAGACCAATCAAGCGGAGACACTCATCAAAGGCCATTCGAGAAAAACAACCAGCCAATGAGCCGATAACCTTCTGCCAAACTGCTGAATCTGCACCAAACCTGTTCAGCCTGCCATTCAGCGCACACGCACATGATCGCCCAATCAATACATTCACCAATACGCTTGCCAATCAAGGAGCCATCCTAACGAATCAGCCAGTTTTAATGGTGTAGTCTGAAGAACCCTTCCTTGTGGATTCACTACGAAGTTTCTGCACCAAACTCCATAGAGAAAATCTGCCTTTTTTACCTTGCTGGAACCCAGGGGCTCCTGGTCTACTGCTGCCCCGTGTGGTGAGTTTATGTCACTTTAGTGAATCAGAACAAATAATTCTGAACTCCAAAGGGAACACAAAAGAACACATTTCAACTTTCAACAGGCAGCAGACGATCAATATCTTCCTGTGTGCTGGGATTTAAAATTGCCCATTTTCTCTATGGAATTTGGTATGTGAGAGTGAGTGGATTACAAAGCAACACAAACCTTCAGTTTCCTGTTTGTGAAGACTGTTTTCTGGTCTGAAAAACACATTCATAAGATATTCTATACATAAGCGAGTAGAGTCTTTTTTTAATTGGTGAAAATCAGTTTTACTGGCAGCCATACTACGTGCAATACGTGTCTGTGGCAGCAGTCATGGCACATTCAGCTCTAACTACGTGTCAGTGCCTCATACGACCACACTTTTAAAAAAGTCACTCTAATAGTTTCACTGAAATGCTATAATTAATTTTCGCTCGTCCGTCTGTAACAGCAACACCTCCTATAAAATGTGTCTCGCACTGCCTCCAACGAGACAGGGACACTGATATAAATTCACCAGTCAAGGCTACTGGTTGGATTTTTATAGTCCCCCAAAGTGTCAAAATAGACAGTATATCAACCTGTAGTGGAGGGGGGGGAACATGTTTGTGAGAGCCAAAAAAATAAAGGAACTGTTGAAAGATAAAGGAAAATGAAAAAAGGACGGAGCAGTAAAGAAAAGGAAAGAGGGAGTGATGGTGAGAGGATGGTGATAGAGTGAGGGTGACAAACAGCAGAGTAAATGGAGAGAGAGATTTGGCATCCAAAATCACATTCAGGCGTCCAACTCTTTCACTTTTATGTCCTCACACACAGAAACACTGACAGATGCACACACTGCTGCCCAAACACTATATAGAGATTTACAGCGGCACGCTCGTGCCCGGGTGTTTTTTTAAATATTTTTGTATAAATAAGCATTTGTGCTTATCCAGCGTTAGAACATGCATCCGCGCTCTGAAATGGGGGAGTTTAGAGTAAATAGCCAATTTGGTCTAAGTTCTATAATCAAATGAACTGGTAATGCAGAAATAGATTGACCAGAAAATATATAATTTACAGATGGGATGGACAAACAATGGTAACAACGCAATTAAAAGCTGTCATTTCCACCACAGAAACCAAGTCGAGATAGATAAATCCTTTTCCTTTGGGACTCATCTTGGAGTATAGTGCTCCACAGGGGAATCAGAACTATTGTGGTGAGGCTTACAGATCTGAACGTGCTTGTTGATATCTGCTAAGCTTGTAAAATCAATATTTTCGTAGTGTTTAGCTTTGCTTCTTCTAGTGCTTGTCTCTTTTCAAATCAACGGACAGGCGAGTTCATCGCGTCTCAGTAGAGAAGTTGGGAACGCAACCATACCTCAGACAAGCCATTATTAGCAATCATAACCAGTCGATAACAATGTTTATCATGGTATAAATATAAGGTCAAGGGGAAGAGGGACGAGGTCAGACTGCAAATGGAACACAGTATGAATCCCTTACATACTTCCTGTTGTTGTGGAGTTACTTAATTAACTGCATCATCTTCATAGTTTAGACTTCTGCCTCCAAACTACTGCTCGGTGGTCTGGAATGGAACAGCATGTTGGAGCTTTCACTTGTTCATACTGAATCTAATGGTCTCTGTCAGTGCAATTCTTTTCAGGTCAAATTGAAGAGAGCAAAGTTGGAGGCTACAGGAGCTGTTCCTTTTGAATGATAACATCAAATTACCTTTGAACAGCTGGACATCCTAAATCTATAGTCCATAGACCATGATGGAAACGTAGGAATGTGCCAATGTTTAGGAACCAAAAGTTGCAAATGAGAAACATTGAGAATTGGGTCTTATTGAGGTAAAGTAGCTTGTTCTGATAGAAGGACTTGATCTTCTGCCATTGTTTGGTTATTTTTTGGGTGTCTGGCTAATTAACGTATGATGTATTCTGGCAGCAACTAGCACTTTTCAGGCTGGGTTCAAGGAACTGTATCGAGGAACTTTGAACTGCATTCAAGGACAACTTTGATCTGTGTCACGGACTACAAAATGTCATCGGGAACTTCAAAGTGTGAAGGGCAGCTTTCTTCAGGAAGAAGAAGACAACTTTTCGGACTGACTTTAGCTACTTCCCATTGAAAGTAGTTGGCAACACTGATTTTGCGGCCTCACAGAGCATTGCCCTCTATGACTAAAGTTAAACTCATGTCTCCTCGTGTCTTTTCAGTTGACAAATCCCTGTCCTTTTCCATGTGACTGCACCGTTAGTCGCTCAACGACTTCTCACCGTGTTGAGAAACCATCAGATCCCACGTAGAGAAAAAGAAAAAGACCATCAGTTCTACACAGATTGGACGTTTATTTTCTCATCTGATTCTTTAATTCACTTCATTTATTTATTTTTAACTCTCACTAACAGGAGATTTTTCTGCAACACAAACAACTCAAACATCACTCTGTTTCTTTCTCTCCGTGTGATGCAGCATTCCTGAGAGAGAGCGAGAGGCAGCAAAGCCCCCAAAGTAATTTATGGATGTATATAGTCCTTCCTGCTTTCGCCGAACACATATTTCCATCAGGAACAGACCAATCTATTAGCATATTGTTACAGTCTTTCCTACACTTTTCTTTGCATCCAATATTTCTTTGGCTGCCTGGACAGTAGCTGAATTATAAATGAGTGCACACACACACACACATATATTCGCACAGCCCTGGACACACACACGTATTGAAATACATATTCATGTGCAAAGAAGATACGTACATGCATGCAGGGTTCATTCAGTCACTAATATCCATGCAAACACCCATCAATATGTAATTAAAGCTTCAGGAGGTTGTGAGCAATAATTGAATTGAGCCTGTGCCTCAGCTCCTTGGTCTATTTACAAATGTGAAGCCTCATAAAAATGGATGGATGAACATCACAAAAAGGTTGAGCATCACAAACAGTCGGCCGCTCGCTCTCAATCAGATTAGTGAGTAAAATCCAATCTTCATTTTTCAAAAGGTCTTTTGTCCCTGAAATGTCTCCGGGTCATAGATTCTGTCATCGTTGCCAGGTTTGATGAACAATCAGAGACTGCGGGGGATGTTCTGAATGACAAACGCCGGTGTGTGTGTGTGTGTGTGGTTCTGAACGCTGCTTGTCTCCCTGAAAGTTGATTGGTTTGTTGTCTCTTTGCTCAGAATGTAACCATCTGTGAGTTGTTAAGATTTTCACAGATTTGTACTTTAGTTTGGCTGCTTAGTTCATTTTCTTTCTGGTTATTTGTTGTTGTTTGTTTGTTCAGGTGGTTGTTGGTTGACTTGATGGCTGTTTGGATAGTTTGTTACTTGTCTAGTTGGTTGGTTGGTTGGTTTGTTTTTAGGCCGGTTATTTGGTTGGTTGATTGTTAGTTGTTGGTTTGGTTGTTTTTTAAGTCGTCTAGTTGGTTAGTTGATTTGTTATTTGGTTGGATAGTTGGTTGGGGGATTGTTAGATGGTTGGTTGGTTGACTTGGCAGTTGTTGGTTTGGTTGTTTTTTTAAGTTGTCTAGTTGGTTGGTTGATTGGTTGGTTGACTTGGCAGTTGTTTGGTGGGTTTGTTAGTTGTCTAGTTGGTTGGTTATTTGGTTGGATAATTGGATGGTTGATTGTTGGTTGGTTGGTTGGTTGGTTGGTTGGTTGACTTGGCGGCTGTTTGGTTGTTTTGTTAGTTGTCTAGTTGGTGGTTGGTGGTTGGTTTGGTTGCTTTGTTAGGTTGGTTGATTGTTAGTTGGTTGGTTGGGTGCTGGTTGGCTGGCTGTATCATTGGTCTGTGATCTGTGTAACAATGGTCAAACATTATTTACTGACTTTTTATTTTATAATATTAAAGCCACATGGGCTTAGATTTAATTTATTTTGGTTGCGTTTTCTTGAAAAGTATCATTTTATCTCCGCAGTGAGATTAGTGTGGCAGCTGGAACTCATCACACACTGACATTTGCTAAATCCCTAGAAAAACAAATGACAAACATGTTAAGTGCTCTTACTTACTGACTCTAATTGATATGCCAGACTGGTAAATGTCTGAGTTTTTCACTTTAACCTTGAACGCGGCAGCTTTTCTTCCATCCTGTGATCAGTGCATCCCTGAGTTTATCCTTCAAACATTACAACCACTCTGCTGTCGCTGACTTAAAATACTCTGGCATCAAACGCTGGCGTTTTACATCTACATTTACATCTTTAACCCTCAGAGTTAGAAACGTCATATCTGAGCTCGACCTCCAGTTTTAAATCTTTATTTGGATCGTTGACACTGAGACGTCTCTTCCTGAGAGGTTTCATTAAACGGTGACGACAGACCTGAGTTTCAGCTCCTGCATCGCAAACATCACGAGGCCCAGCTCAAAGAAAATGTAAGAAATTAAACATTAGTTTGTTGGATGACCTCCAGTTAGTCCTGAGGATCATCCAAATTTATTTAACTTTTAACGTTGAGAGTTTAAGCAATTGTAAAAAAACGGAAGTTTAATGTTTTGGTTCTAGAACAAAGACAAAAATTGATATAATAAAGAACCTTGGTGCTGGTTTGTGAAACACAGGTGACAAAGTGTTAAACTGCTGGTGGAAGTCTGTGCTCTCTTGTTCCGGTTTTATTTTGGTAGTCTGTTTTCATTCAGCCACATCCTGTCAAGTTTCCCGCTCCTGTGATTGCCCTAATTACTTGCACCTGTGTCTCATTGTCTCTTCCCTTCTATAAAGGTAGATGTTCTGTGGAGAGTCAGTGTGAGTGCTCCAGGAAATTCCTTGTGTTTTCCAGTGTGTGTGTGTTTTTTTTTGTCTTTGCCTGTTTTTGACCTGGGAATTCAATGTATCCCTTTGCCTGACTTGATCTTGATCAAACCAGTGTTGAATTTTAAGGTGTTGAACTTTTCAATTCTGTTTAGAAAGCCACATACAGGCCTGGCATATGTATTGCATTATTTTAGGGGGGTTTAGTGTGGATGAAGACATTTAGCCTTGTTACCGGATGAAGAACATGACATTGGGGGACCACAGAGTAATCTGGCCAGTATTATTAATAGATATTTCTCAGAAACTTCAGAATAAAAGTTTCTCTGTTGGTATGGTTGCTATGTTGATATAGTTCACAATAAAAATGTATTCATGATACTAAATTACTCAAAAAAAAACCATACACAAATAACTCTTTTACAACTTCATATTAAGTGGCAGACCACGTGATATTAATTGGAGGGCCACATGTGGCCCGTGGACCGCGGGTTTGAGACCCCTGATATAGAGAACGTTCTGTTTCAGTGTAAGCGCCGCCTTGTGAACATTTGTGGTCAGTGTGACAGAGTGAGTGTATATTTATATATGGGTCACGTCCTGAAGGACACACACACACACACACACACACACAGACTCGTTTTTATATCTTAATGAGGACACATCATAGACTTAATGCTGTCCTCAGTCCCTTACCTTAACCCGAGCCTGTACCCAATTCTAACCCTAACCCTCAAACCCAGGCTTAACCCTGAAAAAAGGCCTTTAAAGACAGGAGGTAAAAAGATAGCGGGACATGCGTCTGCTTAGAGAACTGCCAGTAGGAGGCGCCCTCTCTCTCTCTGAAGTACTGTTGACATTTAAATCATGATTAAATGCTCTCATGCATCAAAACGGCAGCTTTTATTTTGAAAATGCATTACATTCAGTCCAGTCATCCTTCACTTCCTCTCTGTCTCCCCCTCTGTTTTCATCTCTCTCTCTCTTTTTCCTCTTTAACATCATTTCCATCTTCTTATCTTTTGTAATTCCCTCATTTTTCCCTCTGGTGTCATTCCATTTATTTCCCAGTGTCCCCAGTTGTCCTCAATCGTTTCTCTTCTTCTTCATCCCCCCCTCCCTCCTGCTCTTTATCTCATTCCCTCTCAATAATGCTCCCATTTATTTCTCCTTTATTCTCCAGGTTTTTTTTTTCTCTTGACCTTCTTCTCTTCCCTCGCTCTGTATTTTCCCCCCGTCTTTCTTTCCCCCAGTTGACATCTCCTCGTTCTCTCTCTCCCTCCCATTTCCCCTCTCTTTTTATCCTCAATGACAGACCATCTGGCCTCAGCGAGGCATCTTTAATGGCTTCATCACGGGCTGCAGGATGCTGCTGAAACGGAGAGCAGGGATTGGCTGAAACGCCTGGGCCACCGCCCCCCTCCACCCCCTCATAACAGCCCCCGTTACAAATGTGTGCAGTAAAGAGACGACAGCAGAGTCAGAGTCAGTGCAGATGTTTGGTCTCACAGATACCAGTTTATCGGTTCTTGTAGGAACAACGAACGTTTTCAACTGGACGACCGTAAACAAGCACGAGTGGAGAATGAAGTGAGTTCACCTCCGCTCCTCTAGGGGGCAAAAATGCCACCTCTCAGCCTATTAGTGTTAATAGCAGTGTCTGGTTTGGCTTGTGGCTAGTTGTTATTTTTATATTTTTTAGGCTGACAGA
The DNA here is from genome assembly GCF_958295425.1 of Solea solea. Taxonomy (NCBI): domain Eukaryota; kingdom Metazoa; phylum Chordata; class Actinopteri; order Pleuronectiformes; family Soleidae; genus Solea; species Solea solea. The sequence goes on along the minus strand of NC_081147.1, from coordinate 1,640,754 downwards.
ATAATCAGGATCAATAAATCATCTTCTTGTTCGTTAAAAAATCTTCCAATCTTATTCTTGGTTGTCCCGGCTTCTTCTTCTATTATTATTCACGGTATTCGGCTGTGTTACATTTATATTGGAACTCGGACCTCGTAACTGAGAGTGGAGTTTACTCCAGTTGAGAAGCTGGAAAAACACATGGACCCAAATATTTCTCAATAACGACACTCTACATCAAACTTGCAGCCCACCATTTAATATCAACTGAAAATGAGTTAAACTTAAACTTAAAATGTTTCAATTATCAATATCTTTTTTATGATGAATTGTATTTATTGTTCCATATCAAAACAAACACTTTTATTGTGAAATTATAAGAAATAATTCATAAAATAATGTGTTTGATTGTATTCATACTGAACATTTCTTTTCACTGGCCAGACTAGACACAAACTGTAGCAACATTAAAATGTTAAAAAAAAAGATACAATACTCTACGTACGTGAAATGAACTGTTAAATTAGCAGTGTTTGTGTGGGGGTAACCATGTCATGGATGGTGGGGATTCTCTGAGTTTCCAAGTTGTAAAATTCCAAGTTCTGGCTACAAAAGGAACGCACCATTACCTGGAGGCGGGAACTTTGGTGCATGTGTAAACCAAACTCTCCAGATTTGGTCCAACTTAACTGAACATTAACAAGCAGTAGGAGCTCGACTACTGATCGCATGAGAGATATGAGCATTATTTTCTATAAATGAATTAGAAGTTTACACGTAACATATTTCAGATTTTCTTCAGAAAGAAAATTATTTCTTCATGAAGATTATGGAAAAAGTACTCATCCCTGTGTCCGTCCTCTTTAACTTTCATTTAAGAAATTCTTCTTTGGGTCATTACACAACTTCTAATCAAGTTTTAAGAAAAAAAGGAGAATAAGTTCAGTATTTTTTGTGCAATTTTGCAAAAAAATAGAGGAGTAAAATACAGTGCACTGTAAAAAACGTCCTCTGTAAAGGCACAGTGAGTAAATGTATCAATGTTTATTAACAAAGTTTATATTGCAGCTACAAATCCCTCACCTTACACTTTCCTGCAAAGTGTTTTGTTGAACCTTTGTAGCCTTTAATTATTATCAAACCTCAAAACATGTTAAGTTTGTCCATTGTGAGCTACCTTACAAACCAAAATTGCCTCTGTATCTGCTGCCTTTATAGTGCTGACCCTCCTGATATCATTCTGGAGTAATGAAAAACTAGTGATAGTACACGTTTATTAAAAAGTATAATTATTTTATCTTCAATTTCTGCCAAAATAAAAACTATTTCAACCTGAATGTTTACCCACTAGACCTTTAATGAAGATAAAAATGTGTGTAACAGAGGTTTGAACTTTGAGCTGAGGTTCAAAAATAACTTTAAAAAGCCAGCCATGTGGGTGTGCAGCATTATTAATGTGCTCACTTCTGTTGCTTCTGTTTGTTCTGTGTTGATATGACAACGCAAACTGCACAAAAATAGAGTTTTCAAGAAGATATTATAATAAGCCTAATTTCTGGGAAATGTTGGCAAGCGAGTTTTGCAGTCGTGTCTTTAAGAGATATTACATTTAAAAACTAAAACAATGTAAATAATAGAAAATGTGGTTGTATAAATTTGACAAGTGACCTTTAACCAAGTAAAGGATTTATTCATTTTAGGTAAACATTTCTTAAAGTTGCTTGTGATAACTTTAACTTCCATAAATTTTGAGTTAGAGTTGACTTTTAACCTTTAATTAAGAGTAACAAGCTAAAACGATGGTTGTGTGTTAAATACAGAAGTGAAATTCACTATCACAGATTGGTGTGTGTGCAAATATAAGAAAATCTAAAGTATACATTCTTAAATTCACCTTAAATTTTGGCCAGTTCTGTCATTTTTTGGACTGTTTAGTCTGAAATTGGCTAAATTTACAAGCTAGTTCTTAAACAATTCAAAGCAAGCCAAAGGTCAGTTTCATTTAAACCAGTTTAAGAATATTTTTAGTTCATTTCTCGCAGGTTTTCCTATTTTTACAGTGCAGTCTCAGTGAAAATGATTCCACATTATTTCTGTTTAAAATATGCTGCTTATGTCTTCATGTAGAGTGTGTGATTGTCTCCCTGTCACAGATGGCGCTCTTCCTGCTGTTAGCCAACACTTCTCTGCAGGTGCTCAACACTTTACTCACATATGTTATTAGCTACCTGTGGTTTTTTACCATCAACACGTTATTTTTTCTTTCTGCATCTAGAATGAACGAACTGAACTGAAAGTGACCTTGTGTGTGTGTGTGTGTGTAATGATGAAGGGCAGGACGAGGAAGATAACCACGCTTCTAATTAAGGACAATGTCCCTCTGGAGACGAGCAGTGATATCTCACACATGTACTGATATTAACAAGGTCTCCTGCAGGCAGAAAGAAAATCTCCTTGAAAAGTGAAATTAGAAAAATGAAGGAGAGAAAAAAAACACTTCATGTTAATTAATGGTTTTTGCAGGATGGCGAATACTAATTAAATATTAATATATAATAATATTATATATAAAAAAGTGATTATAATAAAGCTGAATAAAATGTTTGACTTAAAGGACGAGTGTGTAAGAACAGAACTACAGTAGCCTTTGCTTAATGAGCTTCCATTTCGAAACACAATAAACAGACTCTGGCTGTTTTGTCCATTCAAGGCTCCTGTAGAAGTGTGACAGTTACAACATGGCTCTGTTTTTCTGTATTTGTAGAATTAGATTTTGGACTAAATTTGTAAGAACATTTTTCTGTATTTTTTCTATTTTCGCTTGTTTTTCTATATTTGTGGGACAAGTTTTTGGCTCTGTTTTTTGAATATGTAAGACAATTTCTCCTGATTATTATTTTTTTTCTGCTCTGATTTCCTAAATTAATAAGTCAATGTTTCAGATTGTTGGTTTTTTGAATTAATGGGATAATCCCCCCCCCCCCCCCCCAAAAAAAAAATCAGACACATTTTTTTAAATAACATTGATTGTTTTCTTTATAATTTGCACTTTGCAGTTGTTCAAACAAAATTAAATCACATTGAAACGGCAATGTTTCTCTGAGATCAGTTTAATAAAAACAGTTTGTATCTACATGTCTTCATAGATCATGATGCATTTGAAATGATATCATAAATCCAGAAACCAGAGCTGAAGGCAACAAACCTCCGTACTTACCCACGCTTGTAATAAATAATTACCTGATTTCCTGTTACACACAGTTTAGTCGTGACTGCTGCTCATATTTTGTTGCTGGATATTTTCCCTGTGGGTTTTTTAGTTAAACTGCTCATCGCGTCAGCGGGAACATTTTTAGAGCAGGATTAAGTGAGTGACTCAGCTTCAGTGCGTCATTAAAAACCTTCCACAGTTACTGACACGTTCATGTGTTCATCTGATTTTCTGAGTTATTACTTCCTGTTGTTTGTCTCCTCTCGCTCCGATGTTTCCTCGAATCATCTCTTTTCTCATTTTCATGATTTGTTTTCACTTCACCTCCCGTCTCCTCTCTTGTCTTCTCGTCTCTTTCTCTGGAGACACTTTTTTTTTTAGTGAAACAAGTATAAACTTGTTGCTACGATACAGCAAACTTCTTTATTTTTTTATTATACACAAATATTGAAATGTTTTTTGAACACAACCTGTATTTTCAGAGTTTTTCTTGAACTCAGAAAAGGAAACCAGAGGAACGACAGTCGCAGGGAGAGACAGCGGGAATTTTAATGAGGGGAAACTAAAGCTGCAACTTTAGTTTATGTTGAAATCTTGTGTGTGTTAAAAAAAAACACTGCAATAAAAGAAGTTCAACAACAAAAAATAAAAATGGGCAATACTTATTTATTAGTATTCGTTTGATTTTTCATTGATGCAGTATTGAATCTTGAATCTTAAATAAAACAACAGACCAGAATATTTAAAATACTGAAAACAACAGCAGCCTTTTAAAGTTTTAAGAAGTGATTTAAAACTTGAAACAGATTTTTCTAAACTAAAAACTCACACGTAACATGTGTCCACAGGGGGAGCCAAATCCCTGGTTTCCATCATCAGAGGACATTGATTTACATAAATTTCCTGGAGACTCATTTTAACTTTAACCTCATCCTAACCATAAAACATGTATTCACCTTGAAATGGAATCATTTACATTACGGGTACATTATGATTTTTGTCCCCATAAGGACGACGGGTCCCGTAACGTGAGTGTGAAAACAAATTTAGGTCCGGTACAACTCTCCGTCATCTGTTTAGATCTTGCTCTATGTCTCCCTCTGTGTCTATCAGTGGTACTGCAGCCTCTCAGCAGGATTCTGCTCCTCTTTCCTTTCTTCTTCTCTACTTAATTCCCTTTAAATATGGTTTTCTGTGTGTTTTTAGACACATTTTCAGGACAAAGACAGATACTCACCAGTGAATGGATGAACTGTCAAAGCTCAGTGAAAGTTTTGCTCGTTATTTTTTTTTTTTTAGACATGACAAATAAAAAAATCCTGAACAGAAAAAACTGTTTACCTGAGGGCCACTGAAAGTCTATTCTGGTCAGTAGGGGGCGGTCAAGTGTGAACAATTTAAACTTTTAGGGGTGGAAAAAAGCAACTATGATATCAGGATATTCCATCATGATGTCACAATAATACATTTTGTGACAATATTTCACAGAATTTCAAAATAAAAGTGTTAATTTTGAGACATAGTTCACAAAAAACTATTATTTATGATGAAAAATAAATCTGTAAATAACAAAATATACAGATATACTTCAGGAGAACTTGATATTGACTCCACAGTTATTTTATTACTTTTTTTCCACATTTTTGGAAACTTTTCTCTAACATATATTAAAAGTGAAGAGTAGAAACTTTAAATTTGATATGTAATATAAAACTTTGGGTTCGCGAGCCACAGAACTGCACTGTTCTCCACTGTCTTTGTCTTTTACTCTTTATTTTTCTTTCTGTTGTTTCTACAGAAACGTTTTGTGAAAGAGAAGAGAAGAAAGAAACTGGGGCAGAGAAAGAACGAAAGAAAGAAAGAAAGATAGAGAGAGAAGTGATAAATCATCCTCCACCCTGTGAGTTTGGGGGTTTTTGTTGTTGCTCTCCTCCGTCCGTGATGAATCGCCGTCCTCAGAGAGAAGAGCGGATAAAAACTGGAAAATGAAAGTAATAAAATAAAACAATGAAACAGAAGAAGCAAACAGAAGGCCGTTTTCAGCTGCTCTCCTTCTTCATCCCGGAGAAGAAGAGAAGATGATGATAAACACTGAGGGATGAAGGGATGGAGAGAGAGAGAGAGAGTTCTCTGTTCTTCCTGTGACTTTATGAGGCGTGAAGAAGAAGAAGAAGAAGAAGCTGAGGATGTTGCTGCAGTCGTTCATCACACACTTTCAAGGATCTTCCTTGCACTCGTCACTCTTTTCTCTTCATTCTTCTTTGTTGAGGCGACTAAATTCATCCGTCTGCCGCTGCAGTTCTTTGTTCGTCTACTAATGTCTGAGCTTTAGTTTGGTTTTTGTTATATCTGAAGTTCCTCATCATTTACTCTATACTCGGTCTCATCTTCTTATCTTACCTTTTATCTTGTCTCATGTCATTCTGTCTTGTGTTTTATATTATCTTTTATTCTGTCTCTCTATATCTTGTCTTGTTTTATATTTTCTTAAATTATCATGTCTCATCTCATCTTGTCTTATGTTTTATCTTGTCTTATATTACCTTGTCTTGTTTTATTTTATCTCATCTTATAACTGAACCAAACTTCCAATGTCATGAAAAATGTTGCCTCAATGACTTTGTAAACTACAGTTTCTCACTTAAGAAATTAAACAGTTTGACAAAAATGTCACATCATTTTTTATATAATAATTTTTTCGTCCAAATATGACATTTCCAGAGTTAGGACCGTAGTTGTTTCAGTGTTGCACTGTTTTCTTTCATTCTGCGACTTCTTTCCTGAGGAAATAAGGTTGAGAGGATCCTCGTGAGGCTCAACAGCCTCTTCTCAAATGGAAATCTTTGCCGTTTAACAGTTTTAAAGCCTCTGAAGCCGCGACAGGACGCGGTGCGGTGATGTGATCGGATCGACACCAGCCTGCGGGGTTTCCACACAAATCAAAATGAATGTTAAACACTGTCGCTGATGGAGTCTTGAAGTTTGGACTTGTGGGTTCTGTCCTCAGTGATCAGATAACAAGCGCACAGGACAGACTTTACTGTCAACAGTTGCACCTCCAAACAACGTTTTATAATAGTTTCCTCATGGTTTGTAGATGTAGTTTCACCAAATGCAAATGCTAACGTGGTTGACAACGGAATGACAACAAAAATACGGTATGTTTTTTGACCACTAAAATCTGCATCGGTTTATCTCTACAAAATCTTTAGAACGTGTTCACTGCTTTATCTCTGGACTATGACAGGAAAATGAAGTTTGTGTCACTTTGTAAACCGCTCACTCTCCCACACCAAAGTCCACAGAGAAAACCAGTGATTTCACATCACAGCACACAGACGATGTTGTTGATCCACTGCCGCCTTCATCATTGAAATCTTTTATTTGGGTTTATTTAGGCAGCAGTAGACCAGCAGCTCCTGTGGCCCCTGTGAGCTAAAATCACTGATTTTCTCTATGGGGTTTGGTTCAATAAAGATAGCGGTTTACACAGTGACAACAATTAAGCAGAACATGCAATTTACTGTCAGTTTTTTTTTCTTCTGAAGGTCGCAGGGAAAGTAAGGTGTTGTTTACCGGCATTGCATCTTTTTTTATTTTAATTCAGGAATCTGGAGAACAGCCGCCGCCGCTACCGCCGGGCTCAGGTGAACACTCGCCACAAGGGAAATAAGACTCGTCTAAATCACGGACAAAAAGAGGGATGACAGGGAGAGAGGGAGAGAGAATGAGGGATGAGAGAGGAGCAGGAGATAAAGAAGACGGAGAGAAACCAAAGTAAAAGAGATTAAAAACAAGATAGAGCAATGCTCGGGAGGGAAAGGGGTGTAACAGTACCCACACAGAGACGAGCAGCAAAACAGATGAAAAAAGAGGAGAATATAAAACAGGGGATAAGATGGAAATGTGCAGCGACACAAAGATCCGGAAAATAAACCCAGAAAGGTCAAGGCAGATGAAATAAATCAGCAGAAGAGCGGAGAGAATAAATAAGGAGAGAATAAAGAAACAGAATAAAAGTGAGTAGAAAGAGATAAAGTGAGATTTCTGAAGAAATTTGAAATCGGGCGGAGAAAAAGTGAGAGAATAGAGGAACGGCGGATGCTGATGAAAGCGACGAGAAAAGTAATGACTGTGATGGAGGAAACAAGAGAAGGGCGACAGAAATAAAGACGTATCAATCAAAAAGAAATAGAGAAAGAAGAACACGGAATAAGATCATTTACGTCGAAATCTGCAACGGAGAAAAATGAATGTCACAGAAAAACCTTTTCAAACATTATATTTGTTCATTTTGCACAGAAATAAAGCGTTTGAATGTGTAAGTTTTGACCAATAGTTTCCTACGTGTCACATCAATTTTGTAAGGTGATGTAGTTCATGTATTTAAGGGCAAACTTGAATGCTGGGGATGATGGCGGTGGTTTGTAGTGTGCAAGAAAGAAGACTTACGTTAGAAAGCAAACGTATGACAAAGCAAATGTACAGTACATAAGAAAGCAGACGTACATACGTAAGAAAACAGATGTACGCAAGAAAGTAGACGTACGTGAGAAAGAAGACGTACGTGAGAAAGAAGACGTATGTGAGAAAGAAGACTACTTAAAAAAACAATCGTACGTGAGAAAGTAGACGTATGCGAGAAAGTAGACGTACGTGAGAAAGAAGACGTACGTGAGAAAGAAGACGTATGTGAGAAAGAAGACTACTTAAAAAAACAATCGTACGTGAGAAAGTAGACGTATGCGAGAAAGTAGACGTACGTGAGAAAGAAGACGTACGTGAGAAAGAAGACGTATGTGAGAAAGAAGACTACTTAAGAAAACAGACGTACGTGAGAAAGTAGACGTATGTAAGAAAGTAGACGTACGTTAGAAAGCAAACGTATGATAAAGCAAATGTATAGTACGTGAGAAAGTAGACGTACATATGTAAGAAAACAGATGTATGCGAGAAAGAAGACATGCATGAGAAAGTAGACGTATGTTAGAAAGCAAACGTATGATAAAGCAAATGTACAGTACATGAGAAAGTAGACGTACGTGCGAAAGTAGACGTACATATGTAAGAAAACAGATGTATGCGAGAAAGAAGACATGCATGAGAAAGTAGACGTATGTTAGAAAGCAAACGTATGATAAAGCAAATGTACAGTACATGAGAAAGTAGACGTACGTGCGAAAGTAGACGTACGAGAGAAAGTAGACGTATATGAGAAAGTAGATGTAGGTGAGAAAGTAGACGTATGCGAGAAAGAATATGTACACGGGTAAATAGACCTACGTGAGAAAGTACACGTACGTGAGAAAGTAGACATATATGAGAAAGTAGACGTATATGAGAAAGAAGACATGCAAGGGAAAATTGACGTACACAAGAAAGTAATCATACCTAAGAAAATAGACGTACGTGAGAAAGTAGACGTATGCGAGAAAGTAGATATACAAGGGAAAATTGACGTACACAAGAAAATTGACGTACACAAGAAAGTAATCATACGTAAGAAAGTAGACGTAAGTGAGAAAGTAGACGTACGCTTCACATTTACATATTGTATTTCCTCCTGGACAAGCAAATAAGAATATATAGAATAGCCAGCAGGGGCCGACTCCACTGGTCTGTGGCATAATGAGCTTCTTCTTACTTCAATAAACATTTTCCTGAAGAATGAACGTTTACAATCACTAGATTCAGCTCTTATTCAACAGAACATGGAGTCATTTTAGTAAATTCTGTTCACATTTAGAGAAAAAACATGCAGAGCCTGGTTCCAGTGCCTGGTTCTGTGAACATCCAGTTGCAAAACCTCAACTTTGATGTCGCTGAAATGAATCTCCAGGGTTCAGAACGTGTTTGCGCAGCTAAAATAAAACAACACTCACTAAAGAGAACACGTGTTTTAGAAGTCAGACTCCATTCTTTCAGCAGCAGATGCAGGAGGAGGAGCCGCCTCTGACCGTGAGCGTCTCCTTTGTGGAGGTTGATACTGCGCGTTTTTGCAGCAGCTGCAGAAATCGCGACCTGCGCATCATCTGCATAAGGATTTTTACGTGTGGAGTTGAGCAGGTCACTTCCTGCTAATGAAGACCTTTTTACAGCAGAGCAACAAAACGTGTCCTTCAGTGTCCTCTGCAGGAATGAAACCAAACATCTGGCCAGTCCTGCAACTTCTACGTTTCATTAAGATCCAAGACATGAGCCGTGTGTGGCTGAAAAGATGGGAAATGAGTGCGACCATGGTTCAAGCGTCCTTGTTACTCAGATGTTTCCCAAACACCTCGACTGCCAGAAAAACCTCCTTGTTACTCCTGATCTGCTGCCAGTCCCATCAGACGCCCGTCTGCACTTCCATACGACGTCGTCTGCTGCCTCACTTTGCGGCGACGCTGTTGGAAACACTGTTGCCTGCAGGAGATAATTACGACGCGGATGGAAGTTGGCCCAGGTGTCGTCCCGACTGTGGAGCTCAGACGCTTGATTAACACAGACGCTGTGTGAACATGGAATAAGTCATGTTTCAGAAGATTTAGCTGAGAACTCGTCGTACTGTTTCACCATCTGCCGATTCAGACTTCTTTCTCCAGATATTTTGCTTAAAATGACAGGAAACTCATGCTGGTTTAATCCCCAGAATCTGAGGATAAATCTAGAGATTATCTCGTAGAGTGAGTCAACACTGTCACCTGATACTAGACACCAGGATTTTAAAACTGGGATTAGGTCAGGACTAAGTCATGTTCTGGACTAAGTATCATGTGATTTTAAGCTATGAAACATGAAAAAATGTCATTTTCACTGAACATGAGATGAGAAAACGTTCAAGTTTAATGTCTAATGAGTAGTCTAGTAGAGTCCAGTAGAGCTAAAACTGTGTTTTTCAAATTCAATTTAATTGGTAACTTTGAGACCAGTTACATACAGTATGCGTTAACAGTTAGAAACTAATTCCGAAGTAACATTTCGCATTTTGTCCTTTTACTAAAGTAGAGAGCATTAGTATAACTAGAGAACTAAGAGAAACAAGAGAAAGGTATCGGTATCAGCTTCTGTGAGGTAAACTCGCCCATACGTGTCGTTTGCTAGTGAAACTAACTGAAGATCTCCTGGTTTTGTGTCCCTGCTGCACCTGAACGCTCCTTCACTTCTCCTGGAATCACGTCCCGCTTCTCAACTCTGGCTGAACTCACATCGGTGTCTCCACTCCATCACTTACCAGGAGGCTCTGACCTCGGTATGACCGACCTCCGTCCTGTTTCCTGATTTATCTTCTTTAGCTCCACCACCGATCAGAACTCTGGACCCGGTCGACTCGTTAGCAGAGACAGAATTGAAACACAAGAGAAAGAAGTGAAGAAATAGAGTTGTCTGTGTGTTGACTGACAGAGTTTCCTCCTGCTCAGGTTCAGGTCGTGGTCAGTGTTTGACCTCTGTAAGAACCAAGCTGAGAGGAGGAACTCTTGTTTTCACCTGTATGTTCCCCTACTGTCTCCTGAGTAACCTCTTCTCTTTGGTGTTGTAGCCTCCTTGTTTGGATATTTGTAACGATGTTTTCTTCTTATTTGTGAACTTATTTTTTATATTTCATACATTTAGAGCCTCAAAATGTGTCTGAGACTGCCCTTAAAAGAGTCTGTGAACTGTTGTTGCGTTCTATTCGTAGTCGGAACTCAGTATTTCCGAGGTCACAGGGCGTTCCTTCAATCGGAACTTGGATTATTGATTATTGAATTGGAGTTAAGGCCCATTTATTCTCCATTTTTCGTCAGTTTAACGTCCCAAAGGTTAGCGCCGTCACTACCCTGCATACCCCCATGCTTCTTTTGCATCGGTATGGACATTACTCAATACTTCCTCTAGAGGGCACTGGTTATTTTATTGGGCTTGACCTGAAATGGACAGAAATGCAGATTTTGCGGCGGTGGAATGTAAGTCGTCCCATTAATGTGGAATATTTTACTTGTTGTCGATGAGGGAGCGTAATTATTTCCTTATGTCAACTGCAACTTTTGACAATTTGCCGCGTCATTTTCCTGACAGATTGGACTATTGACTCCATACTTCCCCCAGGATTTCCAGTGGTATTGCTCCCTTTCGCCAATCGCCATCCTAAACTCACGAAATTAACGCAAACTACAGACAAAAGGCTTTGTCCGTCTCTGTCTTTTTGTGTCCCGTATAAATGGTTAGTCTTAGACTGGTACTGCGCTTCCTAGATATGTCTGTGTCCATGGTTTGTTTTCTAAACTTCTCTCTGGAACGCAGAGAATTCCCAGTTCTGATTTCCAATGTCTGGACTTCCCAGATTATCCGCTCAATGCGACACAGTCTTCCGTCGCAAACATCTTCTCGTACCTCCACCTTCTCGCTCTCTCTCCGTCTGTCCTCGTCTTGTCTCTGTCTGTTTGAGGACTCACTCTCAATAAACCGTTTGACCCATTGACTCCACACACACACACACACACACACACACACACACTTAGTACAACATGTCTCCACAAGCAGAGGCTTAATTCAATTTATCTGCTCTGAATTATTCATGAGACGACTCACATCACTGCAAACCATCTTCAGCACACACGTGTGTGTGTGTGTGTATGAAAATCAATCCTTTTTTTGTTGCAATAAATTAAATTGTGCCGCTCTACATGAGCTAAATCCATTTATTACAAAAATTAAAACAGCCCCAGTTTTTATTTCACGCTGTCGAGCCTCAATTGTGTCCTCAGGTTTGTGTTTTTGGAAAAATATTCTGTAATTTTCAGTGATTTAGCTGCACAGATGAGTGTGTGTGTGTGTGTGTGTGTGTTCTCAGTGTGTGTGTGTGTTTGCCACAGACTCAAACAGGATCTTCCTCTTTGCCTGGAGGCAAATGTTGACTGTGCCGGAAAATATTGGCGTCTCAGAAATAGCTGAGGTTTCTTCAGCGCTGGCTCCGTTCACGCACATGAACATCGACACACACGTCTTTTCTCGACCTTTACCCCCCCGCGGGTAAACGTGGATCAGTCTGAAATCATATGGCAAACAGTCAAAGGTAAAAATCTGCCCCCGAATCTGTTTTATTCAAAAACATATTTTTGCATAATTGCAACAAGTACTATTTTGGTGGCCATGCATAATGAATGACTCTGTGTTTAACCCGGGATGCTATTTATGTTCTGTGCAAACAGAACAGCAGATGGGAGCGGCACAGCAGGACCTGGAGCCGCACAAGTCCACTTTGATCCTGGTTCCTCCTGAAGAGCAGCTGAGGTGTTTCAACACGTGGCCAAGGGAACCCCGAGAAGACGTCCAGGGTTTGCCCCACGTCTTTATGTTCACTGAATCAGGATTTAGTCGCTCCTAAATTACTAAATAAGTCAACTTAGCAGACTTAGACTGAGCCACTGACCTAAAGTCTTACATATAAGAATAAAATCTATGTCCCTTTAAGTCTGCGATGTCTTTGTCTCACTGTGAGACAGACTTTTCCAACAGACTGAAGTTTGTAAACCGCTCACTCTCCCACACCAAACCCCATAGAGAAAATCAGTGATTTTAGCTTGCGGGGACATGGTCTGCATGGCTGCTGGTCTACTGCTGCCTCGTGTGGTCACTTTGTGTCACTGCGGGGAATCTGAACAAAGGTTTTCAAAAGCCAAATTCACTGAATAAGACATTTGAATTTACTGATGGAGGCAGCAGTGCATCAACAACTCCTGTGTGGCTGTGACATTAAAATCACTGATTTCCTCTATGGGGTTTGGTGCAGTCGAGTTTACAAAGCGACACAAACTGTTTGTTTGCGTATGCGGAGTCATGATGAAGAAATTATGCCATGGATTATAGAGAAAGCCGAAATAATCCTCAGAATTCTGTTTAGTGTGAAATGGATGTGTAATTATGTCGGATTTTCTCACACACACTCACACAAATGGCTTTGTTTGATGATTTACAAACAAAAATACACATAATCTCTAATGTTTTCCCTCTTATAATGAGTGTCAGAATATTTTTACACCTGAAAAATAGGATTATTCTGTCCTCTAACGTGGACATCAGTGTGAGAAATAAACATCAGCACAGGTTTGATTTGTTTTTATGTTGTTTATTCGAGATGTTTACAGTGTGTAAAAAAAAAAAACATGTAAAAAAACTAGAAGTTTCCCTTCACTGCAGAGACATTAGGTGTGTGTGTGTGTGTATATATATATACACACACAGTGTGTGTTTCTATCTTGGAGTTCAGCCCAGGGTTGCAACGCTTGGATGGAGCGAAAGAAAAGGCCACTATAAAGGTGACACACATGGTGTATTTCACTGTCAATCCTTTGTTCTCTCTCTCTCTCTCTCTCTCTCTCTCTCTCTCTCTCTCTCACACACACACACACACACACACACACACACACATACAGATTTATCCTCGTCTAACATGTATTCATTAAAACACACAGATGTGTAGATGTTCCCCCTTTTAACTTCCCTCCTTTCTACCCTTTTCCTCATCTTTTCTTGTGGAGCGAACGATCAGGGCAGGTCACTCAGCTGCGTGCTGATAGTGAGCCGGGCTGCAGGGACTGCACCTAAGAGCCGCGGTGATTTATTGCGAGGTAAAGCTGAACGCCAAGTCACAAACTCTAATTAGAAAATCCTGTGCAGGCAGCTGAGTGCAGCAGCGAGCCTTAAATCTCACAGCCGTCAGCCTCAGACTGCTGCAGCGTCCCAGAGCTCACTGTGGACCAGAGATGACACCCTGCAGCAGCAGCAACAGCAGCAGCAGCAGCAGCAAGAGCAGCTAGGAAGCAACAGCAGCAGTTAGGAAGCAACAGCAGCAGCAACAGCAGCAGCAACAGCAGCAGTCGAAAGCAACAGCAGCAGCAGCAACAGCAGCAGCAGTTAGGAAGCAACAGCAGCAGCAGCAGCAGCAGCAACAACAGCAGCAGTTAGGAAGCAACAGCAGCAGCAACAGTTAGGAGCAGCAGCAGCAACAGCAGCAGTTACAAAGCAACAGCAGCAGTTAGGAAGCAACAACAGCAGCAACAGCAGCAGTTATGAAGCAACAGCAGCAGCAACAGTTAGGAAGCAACAGCAGCAGCAGTTAGGAAGCAGCAGCACCAGTTAGGAAGAAGCAGCAACAGTTACAAAGCAACAGCAGCAACAACAGCAGCAACAGCAGCAGTTAGGAAGCAGCAACAGCAGCAGCAACAGCAGCAGTTAGGAAGCAACAGCAGAAGCAGCAACAGTAGTAACAACAGTATCAGTAACAGTAGTAACAGTATCAGTAACAATAGTAACAGTAGTATCAGTAACAGTAGTAACAGTATCAGTATCAGTAACAATAGTAACAGTAGTAACAGTAACAATAGTAATAGTACAAGTAGTAACAGTAGCAGTAACAGTAGTAACAGAAATAATAACATTAACAGTATCAGTAGTAACAGCATTAGTAGTATCGGTATCAGTATCAGTAAAAGTAGTAACAATAGTATCAGTAGCAGTAGTATCAGTAGCAGTCACAGTACTAATGTGGTGCTTCACTGCAGATGAAGGCCCAGAAAAGGCAGAGTGACCACTGAGCTGCTGCCAAATATTCATCCACACTGAAAAATGGAGGCTTTCAGGAGTAATTTACTGGACCTGATGGTGAAGAGATTTCATTGCACTTCCAGTGTCTTTGTGCAGATAAGTAAAGTGTGATGAGAGCGAGAGAGAAAGAGAGATGAAGCTTTTTATCACACACACACACACACACACACACACAGTTGAGTGTACTCCACTGATGACTAAAGCACTTCTGTAATGACATGAATGCTAAATGGATCTGGAGCTGATTGTCAAACTGCAGCCGGGTTTTTTCCTCTGAATATTTCAGCTCAGTGGACTCTAACGTCTCACCTCTGAGTGAAGCAGTGAATTCAAGCGACTGCACTCACATCAAATCATAGTTTGTCGATGATGAATATGAGAAGTTTGGTAATTTGAGGGAAATTAGATTAAATAATATGACACACGTGTGCGTTAAAGTGATAACGTGCAGCCAAAAACAGTGTTATCTACAGAAGCAGAGGTGTCGCTCTCTCATATCACCTGAATAACATTAAAATGAAGGTTATTATTATGGGATTATCGATCAATTATGCCTGTCTAAGTACACACCATAATAATAATATGTTAAATTCTCTGACAGGGAAGTTTGTAAAAACCAATTTCTCTCCCATGCCAAATCCCATAGAGAATACCAACGATTTAACATCACAACACTCAGCAGTTGTTCATTCATAGCTGTCTCCATTCATCAGTTCAAATATATTCTTTTGTGATTTATGGGTTTGAAATCCTTAATTTAGATGTACTTAAGTGACACAAATGTACCACACGAGGCAGCAGCAGACCAGCAGCTCATGCGTGTCTATGAGCTAAAATCGCCTATTTTCTCTGTGGAGTTTGGTGCGGGAGACTAAAGTGGTTTACTAACTCAATTTTTGTGATGTAAAAGGTTTTCTAATGGCAAAATAAAGTGGCTTTAGCTGCAAAAGAGTGTAGTAAGTGAGGCCTTGGTCAGGGGGTTAAATATCTGTATTTCATTTTCTAAGAATAACATAATTTTGTGTATTTTATATCATAAGAATAACTACTAAAATGAACAATAGCATAAATTTGCATTTTCTTTTATAAGAATAACTATTAAAATGAAAAATAACATGAAATGCGTTTTTGTCTGATACTAAAATTACACAAATGTGTCTATCACTTCATAAGAATACCTACTAAACACTTAATATGCCCTAAATTGACTTAACTGACTACACTGAAGCACTGTCCCTTTAAAGTGATTCAGTTTATATCACATTTTGTTGGTTTCCAGAGAAAACCACTTACATTATGTGTAAAAGTTAGGTTTCAGTGTGAAAATGGTTTTAAAACTTGGGTGTGTAATTTGTTCTTTGAACACTTTTAATCCTCTTCACACTCTGATAACGTCAATAAATAAAGTCTAAAACAGAAAGAAAGAAAGAAAAAGAAGTGTCTGTGGCAATAAAGGAGGACGGGGACGAAGAAGCAATAAACTCCGCCGAAATAAAGATATAAAAGACTTTAAATGAGACAAAACAGATTAAAAAAGGGGCGAATTAATGAATGGTACTGTTAAACTCCTGTGGCAGCTCGTTCTCACGTCTTTCGCGGACTTAATTAATGACTGTAAGGAAATATTACAACCATAAATCAAACTCTAAACTTTATACTTCACAGGTTTGTCTTGTTGCTTATTCTTCCACTGTCTTTACATCAGATTATTAGCTTAAATAAAGAAACCCTTATATGTAAAATGCTAATGTATGAAAAAGCCTTTTCCAGCTTCGTGCCACCACACACAGCTGATTCCAGCCAAATGTGCTTTTTTTGTCCGAGGCTTTTATTTGGTTAACCTCGGCGTTTGAATGCAGAATGCATCTTAAGTGGCTGATGTTTAGCTTTAATGGCTCAGTCGAACGCTAAAAGCTCCGCAAATTGTTTAAAAGCAACGGCAGATGAGGGATGATGGATATGGTTCGTATAAGTCAAACATTTACTCACAAATTGGTCAGTTTGATTTCATCTCCTCTTTTCTCCGCTTCATGAGTTTCACAAACCTTTTAAATTAGAGATTTTACAGCCGCCGTGTTTTAGCGTCACAACATATTAAGAAGTTACAATACGGTTTGTTTTGAAAATGTGTATTTTTCTGTTTTTGTTGACAGTCGCAGGATGTGTAAACATGGTGGTAAAGCCGCTATCTAAGTAGCTAACTAGGAGTTACAGTTGACATGAATGCTTACTACTACCTGCTTAGCACTACCTAGATAGCTAGTTATCACCAACTATCATGAATCCTAACCTGAATCCTAGTCCCCTACACTAAATTTAGCCATGTAGCTGTAGGGGCCAGAACAAGCTAAGAGGACGCAACATGATTGGTTGTATATTGCACTACCTAGCTGGTTAGCATTACCACTCATAACTCTAAACCCAAATGTAACCGTTAATGTTTTCATCCCCGTGGGGATATAATTGATTTTACACACATTATATATGTATTTCTGTTTGTTGCGAAATGAGTAAACCTGCAGGTAGCTACATGTAGGTAAAGTAACGTAGCTATCACAAATCCCAACCTGAATCATAAGGGATTTTTCACACATTATGCTGTATGTGTATTTCTATATGGTGCAGGAAACATGCAGGTAGCTAGGTAGGTCACTATACCCTGAGGAGTTATGGGTAACTATCATGGATCCTAAATTTCCCCCTGCAGCTGTTGTGTTTAAGGGACCTTTAAAAGGTTACAACATGATTGATTGTTCACACAGTATTTCTATTTTCTACGACAGTCACATGATGTGTAAACATGGTGGGAAAGCAGCTGGTAGCTAATTAGCTGACTAGCGAGATTAATGCCAAATACTGTACCTGGTTATCTACCTGAGCTGTTGCAGTCTGACGGCCATTGTATTAAATTCCTAATCCAGGCTGGTCTACGATGTTATCTTATCCAACTAATTCTTCTGGGGGGAGATGGAGTCACTTTCTTGATCTGTGCATATTCTTACCTGCTGTCTGAAAGCCCTGAAAGACCAAGTCTTGAAGGCCATAGCGAACACCATCTGTAGTGGATTTACCAACAGGAGAAGGCCATGGTCTCAGTCAGGGCCCAAAAAGAAGGCTACCATGTCTTACCGATCCAACGAGCAACAGCATGACACTGGGAGATGAAAGCTGAAGAGGGGAAGCAAATGAAGATTCCAGGAACCATTGCTTGGACCACATACTGTTGAACTGTATGGAGGAGGCTTATGAGAGATATGCAGAGCTAGTGGAAGATAGCCGGAGCTACGGGTGTGCGAGCAAGGTGTGAACCCAAAGAGGATTTATTGTCACTCTGCAGGGCCTACAGCAAGGCTATCAAGCTGGTGACTGAGGCAGCCGAGGTTGTGACGAGGTAGCTTGATCAACCCCGGCTGGGTCTCCTGGGTGAGGGTGTATGATGTTAACCATGTATGTAATATGATTTTACACACATTACATGTTTATTTCTGTTTTTTTGGTCGCACAATTAGTTTTTTCTTACCAGCTAATGACCTTTTTCTTTGAGCACCGACCAACTTGGTTTTTGGTTTTGAGGAGGCTCATTGACTCAGCAGTTCTCCACGTGAAGGACACTAACTCAACAGCTTTGACTCCTGGCTAATTGTATGGATCTGCCTCGATCAATCCCACGTATTTCTGCTACAGGAGCAGAAGGAAGGGAGGGGAGATGGGGGGAAGAGGGGGTCCCAGGGGGATCACAGGAACATCTTATCAGCAGGGCGGGAGGTAAAATATGGCTGTCGATCGCTGTTACCGGAGAAGTGGTGGATTTTATGACGCACCATTACAAACCTGTTAATCCGTGGAATTGTCAGTGTTTATTTGCCTCTTCCCGGGCAGTTTCCTGTGTAGATACAACAGAAAATGACTTGTAATTACGTTGCCTACATACATATATACATATATTCAGTTTGGTGTTGTAAAGTGTTTCTGAAGCCGTCGCTTTTGACACAACAACATGGAGATACTGAGGAGGGAGAAATGTCTCTTGCCAGTCGGTGGAAACCAAAATGGAGCTAAAAGAGAGTGAATCTTCACGTTATCTATGAACGTCGTGGAAACACTCAAGACTATCAATAACAGATGGAAATGTCAGGTCAGTTCCTCATCAGTGTGATATTACAGAGTGGGAGGACGTGGCCTTATACATGAATTAATAAAAGTCGGCGATATAACACAAAATCATCCTGAATTTGTGTTTTCTGGTTCGGTCTAATGATGATATCAACCCCTAACTGTTCTTCTAGAAGTCATGTCTTCTGTCAAAGTAGTTATCCTGCTGCTGACATGGCCCGCCTTGATTCCTGGTTCTCGGCGTGGCCTTCAATCAGCTCATCTGCACCTTGGACTCACCTGCCACGAATCAGCTCATCAGTGCTCTCTACTTATACTCCAGCTCTTCAGCCGCTTGTCAGCAGATTGTTTTTTCCACAGTCAGTGGTAGCTCTCATGGCCCTTCTGTGATCTCTTACGACCGTTCTAGTGTTTGCTCGTTGCCCTAACTTCTCGTCAACTTTACTAATACCTGTGCTCTCCAGTGCCTGCACACCATCTGCTACACAACTACTGACCAAAAATGGCAAACCTGAAGACCCACACAAAAAAAATGGCGGACATCTACTTATAACTCCCTTCCAAAGATAAGGTCCGTACTCCTGTTTGGAAAATTGGTAGCTCTCTGCATCTTTAGCTTAAGAATAAAATACATTTATTTAAATCTTACATTTCTCTGATAAACTGCCTCGACTGCATCACTCCAGCAAAGCAAAGAATAATGTAGTCAAAGCTAAGCTGCTAGAAATGTAAAAAAAGAGTGATTTCTGGCACGATCCTAAACTTTTTAAACTCCAAAAAGGCTTAGAGGATTTAACTGCCAATCTGCGCTAACATGATTCCCGGTTTAGATTTTGCTTTGTCAACCTGATGTCTGCTCACTGTTTGCCTGCTCCCTCTGATAAGCTCCGTCAAACTCCATAAATCAAGCCATCTTTTTCTGAGTCTCTCACATTCATTCCACATTTCTGCCTCTTTCCCGGCGAACAATCACACGTCTCTTCTCAGGCCCCGTGTTTGTCTTAGCGAGGTTGACAAGTTGTGGAAGTGACGAGGTCAATCACAGCGTGGGGGGATTGGTCTTGACTTGGTCTTTTCACAGCGTGTGTTGTGGGAGCAGATTTGTTTGGCTTCAGGCTTCTCTGCAGCAGCTTTGTGCCTTTGCAACAACCTCATCAACTTTCTCACAGCCTTCAGACCACATTACACTTCTTCTGTCTCCTCTTTGTCTCCACTGACAAGAATAGCTCGCAGTCATCTTCCCTCCATATTTCCTCAGTAAGACGTGATTGTTGACTTTTCCTCGATGTGTTAGCTCACAGCGTGACGGCTCGCTGCATTGCTGGACTGTCACTTCTTTCTGTCACGTTTGTTCCAGAGTTAAGATAAACAAAGAAACAGCAGATTTCATGCATCATATCTGACTGAATAGCACCGTCTTTGTTTTTACTATTTTACTATTTTCGTTTTTTACTATTTAATATTACTCCAGCAAAAGAGACAGCTGCTCTTTAGTGACTGTTCCTCAGGAACCTTCTCTTCGTAGCTGTATCTCAATAACTGTTCCTCAGTAGCTTTTCCTCAGTGACTGTTCCTTAGGAGCTGTTGTTCAGCAACTTTCCCTTAGTAGCTATATCTCAATAACTGTTCCTCAGTGGCTGTACCTCAGGAACTATTCCTTAGTGACTGAGTCTCAGCAACGGTTCCTTACTAGCTGTACTTTAGCAATGTTCCCTTAAAAGTTAAACCTCATCAACTGTTCCTTTGTGGTTGTATCTCAGCAACTTTCCCTTACTGGTAAGTTCTCAGACATCAAGGTCATAGTCATCTTCTGTGGTTAGCTGTAGGCAACCGGACTTGCCTTAGTGGCTGTACCTCAGCAACTCTTCCTCAGCAACTTTTCCTCAGCGACTGTTCCTTAGTAGCAATACCTCAGCAACTGTTCTTTAGTAGCAATAACTCAGCAACTGTTCCTCAATGGCTGTACCTCAGCAATGGATCCTTACTAGCTGTATCTTAGCAACTTTCCCTTAGTCGTAAGTTTTCCGACATCTTCTGTAGGCGAGTGGACTTGCCTTAGTAGCTGCACTTCAATAACTTCTCCTGCGCAGCTTTATCCCAGTAACTGTTCTTTAAAAGCTGTACCTCAGCAGCTGCTTTATTATTGCGGATCCTCTGCAATGGTTCATCAGTGGCTGAACCTCCAGAAACTGTTCCCTGGTGGCTGTACCTCGCTATCTTGGACGGTCTGTCTGTGTGATGCATATGTTTTATGTTACAGTTGTAAATTGATTGAGTATAAAATGCCACATTGGTGTGTGATACTGCTGCTGTTCTCTTAATCTGCATTTGGCTGCATCTTTGCATAAAAACACACACAGCGACAGCCTTGGTGAAGTTCCAGTCTCTCTCTCTCTCTCTGTCTCCCTCGCTCTCATCCTTTAAATCATTGTAATTTAAAATTCATAAAAATGTCAAACAGATACTATAGGCTTAATGTGGCCCAGGCCTAATGCAATTAAAATTAATCCTGCTGACATTGGTCCCTGTCTTTTCCTCCAAGAGCCACTGCGACGTTCTCCTCTTCCTCCTCCTCGTCGCCGTCGCACAGGCAGGTTTAAATTTACACATTTGTAGGTAATGTCCCTGCTTTCTCCTCTCGCCGCTCCCACAGCTCCGCGCCATAAAAAGCAGATGGCTCTCCTGCAGATCAGCAACCCTACTGCGACTGCAGACGATCGTAAAAACGAGCCGCACCGATCGTGGCGCAGTCTCATCGCGGGCCCGAGAATCTTGTCATGCGAACGATGAAGTGGGACGTGGTGCTGAATAACAATATGACACAATGTCAGGCAATGACAGAGACGCTCTGTGTGTGTGTGTGTATGTGTGTGTGTGTGTGTGAGAGAGCTTGTGTACCAATCCAAAAATCGTTGGAACCAACAGGAGACATTTTGGACGTCCACTTTTTGTCCACGCCGTGAATCACAATGTAATTATTTCTCAGAGAATTTAAAGGGGGGAATAAATCTGTGCTCCATCTGCTCAGCAAATACTCAATTTCATTTCACGTCACTGAGGCTGGAGTTTGGTCAACATTTGTCTTTGAACTCGTCAATGAAATCAATGATTTTTGGACATGACGCCCCCTGCTGGGACCGTCCTCCTGTGACACCGGGGGTCTGAGTTCAGAGTTGGCGGTGAAGATATTTTCACAGCGATTTCCAATAAATTGGATTAAATTAAATTAGATTCTACTTTATTGTCATTACACATGTCACAAGTGTAAATAAACACTGCCCCTGCTCTGCTGTTGTATACACACAAATGCTCCCTCTGTCAGGTCTCTGATAGTTTTGTTTGATAGAACCTGTTTTTCAGATTCAGGATGCAGCAAAAAAAGTAAAAATAAAAAAGTTCTATAATTTCTGGCCATAACAAAAAATGACGAAAGCAGCTTATAATCAGAATATCCTTGTAAATATGGAAAAACGGTGGCTACAAACCATGATATAATCATGTTTTGGTCTAATTTGCAGTACATTTCTCAAGACTTTTAAGTAGCAGTGGTATATTTTATGGTTCAGCGACAAGAGAAAAAGTTTGTCTGTTTTTCTAAAAGTAAAAAAACAAGTCCTGAGGGTAAAAATAACAAAAACTAAAATAAAAAGCTCATTAAAACTTGTTAAAATAATATTCAAAAACACAGCAAAACAAGGGCACAGAATAAAGCTTCTGTTTAAGTGTTGTTAACATTCTGTCACTGTGGAGGAGCTGCTCACTGAAGCAGAGGTCAGGGGTCAGCGCTGCAGAGGTCAACCGCTCATTTACGTCACTTTTCATTATTGGTATTTTTAAACTGCCCCGACAAGACGCTGAGAAACTGCTGAAGCAACAGCAACGCTGGCATTTTAATTCTCCTGCTTTAACACGAACTACGGGATAACTCTGTTCTGCTGTGGATTAACTCGAACATTTAAAGCTTAATTTCTACCTTTCAGTGTGAGATTATGAGATTTTCGGAGTTTACACTTTTTTTGTTGTGTAGTTTTCATCCGTTTAAATTTGTCCTGATGAAATGAGACGTGTGTGTTATGTGTCGATATTTGCAGCTTTTTTAACAACAAAAACAACACAGATTTATGTTACATTACAGTAAAATGATCTATACGTTAGGGCTTATATACTACTATATCTATAGTGCTCCACCTCCTCAAAAAACAAAATATCGAGGCGTTCGGTCAATGTATGACAAAGTTATGGGTCACTTCCTGTTTTTCTTGTTCTTCCTGCGCTCAAATGGATGGCAACATTCAAAATGGCTGACTTCCTGTTGCGTTGAGCCCATGGTTCTGATCGACTTTTTTGTTCGTTTTGGGCTCAAACACGTTCCCGCCAAGTTTCGTAAAATTTGGCGCAACTTAATTTCAGCTCGCTTGGCTCACCTTGGGGGGGCGCTATAGAGCCTTCAGGCAACGCACGGATCCGGGCACTATGCCGATACCGCATTTTCACCACACCTGACCTCCAGGCAGAGTTTCTAGAGTTTAAATGCATGTTAACCCAATCAAAAATAACCGTAAAGCCAGGAAGGTCATAGGTCAAGAAATGTGGCCGGCAGGAAAACAGTGCACTGGGGGACGAGGGTTTTGTCGTTGGATCACAGAGGGGAATCCTCTGCTTCTTCTTCTCTTCCCTGACATCACCACAGGCTGCAGATCTGCTGCTGCTGCTGCTGCTGCCACGGCCAATCTGTGTGACTGTGGCCCAGCGGTGGTCAATTTCACTGTCCCATCCTGACGGAAATAGCAGTGACATCACGTTTGGAATCCCTTGAAGCAGCCAGACAAGGCCTTCACTTCTCCTCCTCCTCCTCCTCCTCCTCACACACCGGGGCCCCGGTGTTCGCCCTGCACGCTCGCGATGCGTCAGGGGTTTTGCCATCTGCTCCCCGCTCACACTCGTGGAGCGAGGCCCATTAATTACGAGCTAAGCGGAGAACATCAGCGGACGCCGCGCGTCGCCGCGGTGTTCTCGCTCGTGTGACTGTCAGACGCGACGCTCGTGTTGTGACACGCGCTCACTTGTGATCGGCCTCGTTTGCATTTCAAAGCCACTTCGTCTCATCGTCGTTTAAACACATCACAGGAGCTTCCATTGATTTCCATGTCACTCGTTAACTCGGCCGCGGCCTCTGTGCAGATGATCTGAGCGGATATGAAGATTAAAGGTGCAGTACGTAACATTTAGCAGCCAGGGTGAAGTGGGTGGAGACCAGTGTCAGGGGTGGGAAATGATCCACTGTGACAAACCCTGGAGAGAGAAGCTAAAAGAAGAAGAGACTGACCAAATAATGAGCTCTTCTTTATATCCATCAATGGACTGACTGCCAAATAATGTGCTGTTCTATATATCCACGATCAGACTGACTACCAAATAATGAGCTATTTATGTATCCACCAAAAGACCGACTGCTAAATAATAAGCTATTCTATATATTCATCAATGAGCTGACTGCCAAATAATGAGCTCTTCTATATATATACACTTTGATTAAGCTTATGTGCAAACGAAGAACATATGTGAAGGTTACCGTAGTTCTCTGACATGCTGAGGAAAAAAGAGGTGTGGGGAGGAGTTGCAATCTGCAGTCTCACCAACAGGTGTCACTATTTATCACACCCTGGACGCTTAAACTCATCACTGTGCTTTTAAAATTGGTGTCAGAGTGTAGTAATGAGTCTCCCTGTCAATAAAGTACTATTTTTTTCCCACAGGAAAATCACAGATTACAGATTACAGATTACAAAACAAAGAAACTACTTTAACTCCACCAGTGACATTTAACGCTGCGGTAAACTGAAAACACGAGCATTTAAATCATGTTTTTAATTATTCCCTCAAGCAAAATGCCATTATTTTACCATTAAAAAAACATGACATCCGTGTATAGACTGTAATTAGCTCACCTTATCTCATTTACATATTCTATATATAATATAATTTATATATTTGTGCGTGGAGACGATGAAGACCCAGAGGAAGAATGATCCACGACTCGATTAAAACACATTAAATCATTTAGTGAGAAGAAATGAGGAGGATTTTAATCTCCATGATGTCACAGATACATTCTTCTATCATTAGCCGCTGTTGCTCGTCACCCCCGGGTGCAACATTTCCCATCATGCACTCCTGCTAATCCTCAGCGTGGTTGCGTGGCAACATGAGTTTATTAAAGACTCTGCGATTTTTCATCGATCTGTAACTCTCGCGGACAGATGGAAGAGCGACGACGACGTTTTATTTTTATATCACAGAGCGTGGATTTGCATTTTAATGGCGCGTGTCAGGACGAGCACAGCGAGCGCCGCTGGCTGCTCCACCACCGCCGCGCTCCCACAATTAATTATGCAGAAAGTTACCGCGATAGAGGGAGAGAGAGAGAGAGAGGGGGGCGGAGCAACAGGCTGGAGAGATTCCATCATTAATGCAACAGTCGCCGTAAAATGTGTGGGTTTCTCTTTGTTTAAAGCAGGTTTTTACCTTGATTTCACAGCTTCAGAGTCAGCGTGAAGGTAAAGGTTCTGTTGTGCTGGATCCACTGCCCCCTACTGGCTGTGAGCGGAACACCAAGAGCCAACAAGAAGCAGGAGTGTGAGTGAGTGAGTGAGTGATTTGTCTATGTGTCCTGGTGTGAACGTGTGAATGGGTGAAAGCTGTACTGTAAAGCAGTTCATCAAGACTAGAAAAGCTCTATATAAATACAGACCATAATACCAACTCTTCTTCTTCTGATTTTATTTGGTAGTAACGAGTAACACAGAGAGTTAGAGGAGTAAAAGTAAAAGTTGCTGGAAATATAAACAACAAAGAAAAGTACAGATAAGTGAATGTTGTACTTGAGTCACTTTATTAAGCTGCACCATGCACATTTTCCCTTAACTTTAACCATAACTGTTACAAATTTAAGGGGAAATTGTCTTAATTTGACATGTCGAGTTAAAATAGTCTGTAAATTTGTGGTCACTTGAAGATGTGGCTACTTTAAACTTGTTGTATCGAGGTCTGACTTCAAATGTCACTGTGAAACAAATACAAACAAAAAAAAACATGTAAAGTTTACTTGAATATTACCTGCAGATGAACTGATATTCACCCTTTAAGTGAGTCAGTGTGTGAGTTTGAGATTTATTTTCATATTTAAAGATTAAAATGTGTGTGTGTGTGTGTGTGTTATTGCTAATTAGCTGTGTATCTTAATCACAGAGGATTGTTTTTCTTGCAGATTAAGTGCCGTCGCTCTGCACTGAAGCTGCTGGATTCTCGCTCACTGATACAAATCTAGAAACGGCAGCGGCGTCGGTGTGGAGCTGATAATCCAGTGAACTTTATCAGCTGTTAGTCTCTGTGTTTACTCTGCAAACACTGAGCTCGGTGCTTCTGCTCTGTCTATTTAACCTGCTGCTGACAATGCTAATGCTAATGCTGCTGTGGAGCTTTAGCTTCCTTTAAACCTTTTTCTTCATTCCTGCAGGTGAATCTGGGATTTGTGAACCTGGATTAAACCTACAATAACAAATGTGATTAACATCTTTTATATTGTCAGTTCTTCTGTGATATTAAAGCAACAACAACAACAAATGGCTTTCGAAAACAACTCAAAACAACATAAGAAGTGAGGACCTGAAGAACCTGAAGGTGGCAGTAATGTAACTACCTGATGGAGACCAGCTACCAAAAAACACCAAAGAAGAAGAAGAAGAAGAAGACCACGCCCACTTCCAGTCCTTGTTGTTTTCACCTGGTGAACCTGTGGATTCACCACACGTCTCTGTCACATTGTGATTGTTTTTACTCTTTTTTTGTTGATGTATTGAATTTTTTCGACTCGATTTTTGCCTTTTTATGATTTATCGGATTTGGACTGTGTGTGACTTCTGCTCGTGACTTCTGGATCAAAACGTTTGTCTTCTCTGCATCAGAGTTCTTCATCTGCTTGTGTAAGTAACAAAAAACCTTTATTTTTCTGCCTTTCTGAGGTTTTTAGAATATGTTATGGTTGTCTGAATTAAATGTTTTATGTGTCTTCAGTTTTTAACTCTTTAGTTCATTTTTTTAATTTGACCAACACTGGAGACAATTTTTTTTATTTTTAAAGCTTTTTCTTTCCAAAAGTGTGTATTTAAACGTCCAAAATGTAATATTTAGGAGGGTTTATTAGCAGAACTTGCTATATATTAACCATAATTGTATTTTCTTTAAGTTTATATTCGCTTTAACTTTAAAAAAGAGCTGGGTTTTCATTTAATAACGGCTTTTATTTGTATGGACGACGCCACATTGTGCTGCCATTGTTATGTTTTGTAGCATAGGGTTCATATACTAACAAAAAAATCCTTTCTGGTCAGTGAAGGCCACCGTAGTTCTCCCTCTGTTGCACTCTGCAGTCTCACCGTTAGGTGTCACTACTTCTGACCGTGAGATTAAGAATGAAATATGTTATTTTCTTTAGTAAGAAAGTGTATTTTTCTCTCAGATGAATTGAGATTATGCTGGATTAACAGCAAAACATCGTCTTTAAAATAACAAATAATGTTTGCCGTCGCGGTTGATGAACTCCTGATCCGAACAGATGTCTCGCTGTTTACCGACAGAAAACACAGAGTCAAAAACAGAGAAGATAATGTGTAAAAAATCAGAATAAACAGCATCAGCCCCGGGTTTGAATTCAGGACCAGGTGGCTTGCCGTAGGGGCGATGCCCAGTGAGCACTTTTTGCCAGTTCCATTAAGGAGCATCTGTTGCTTTGGGCCACACAGGTTTGTTTGCTGCTGCTGAATGAAGAGTGAGGAGGAAACACACGATCAACACAAGCTGCCAAAAACTGACTTTAGTCACTTCACAACAAACTAAATATAATGTTTGCTGCTTTATCTCAACCATGAAAGTAATTTGTGGTGAACCTGAGCTGAAAAATGAGAGGAAAACATGAGAGAAAACCATAATTTTACAGTTTAAAAAAAGACTCACCTGATATAATCTATGCCAACATAAGTCTACGATATCTTAAAAACATGTTCACGTCTTTATCTCACTGTAAGATAGCTTTTTCCAACAGGAACCTGAAGTTTGTAAACCGTGAACTCTCCCACACCAAACCCCATAGAGAAAAACGGCGATTTTAACACCACAGCACACAGGAGTTGTTGATCCACTGCTGCCTCCAGCACTAAGTTCAAATGTCTTATTTGGTCAATTTGGCATTAAAAGTCCTTTGTTCACACTTACCTCAGTGACACAAATTGACCACACGAGGCAGCAGTAGACCAGCAGCTCCTGTGTCCCTGTGAGCTAAAATTGCTGGTTTTCTCTATGGGGTTTGGTGTGGGAGAGTTTACGGTTTATAAACTTCAGTTTTCCTTTAATTCCACCACTTACATGTATGTATGATCATAAACACAATAAGAAGCAATTATGTGGCTAAAGTTGAAGAAACAGGGCTAAAATACATTTAGGTAAAACCCAAATTCAGAACATGTAATTAAATAAAGAATAATGATTGTGTTTGTCTTACATTCAAGTACATTTCTGGAGACGTCAGTGCTTCTTATAGTCACTATACAATACCATTACTGAAGGATGCGTCCTCTCAAAACCCTGGAATATGGACTGGATGTTTAAGTTTTATGTCAACAAAGATGACTACCTTTGTTTTCTAAACGCCAGCATTGTCTGGGATTTGTCTTTATGCTGCTCTGTCTCTTTAAATAACAATAAAAAAAGTATCAATCAGTAACTCATACAAGCTCCTCATATAACTCTAACCACGCTTCAATGATAATAATAATAATAATAAAAAAAAGGTGAACTATCCCTTTAAGACATAATAATGCCGTGGTTTTAATGGAGTTTTTTTATGGTCAGAGAGAGTGTGTGTGTGTGTGTGTGTGTGTGTGTGTGTGTGTGTGTGTGTGTGTGTGTGTGTCGTCACTCCTGAATCAGAAGAAGAGTTACACTTACACCTCTGTGTTGCCGTGCAGCAGGTGGAGGAGAAGATGGAGGAGGCTGGTTGTCATGGAAACAGCTGACAACCACCTCCTGTCTCTTTTTTTTTTTGTAAACTTATCACCTGGTCCTACAGCGAGACTCTGATCAGGACTGACCTGATGTGGATCTGCTCGGGGGGCCTTCAGGCTCCAGTGCTCCCTCTGCAGCAGCTCCTCCTCCTCCTCTTCCTCCTGCTCCTCCTCACCAACGCTCTGCAGTGAACAAACGCTCAGTATTCAGCTCAGAGTCCACAGCGGTCGGGCCGCGGAGAGAAATACGACTCCTCTGTCACACTTGGCTGATGTCCCTGTTCTCCTCTCCTCTCCTCGATATCTAACTCACATCCTGTGTGAATGGGTCTGTGGGGAGTGATTCTCTCCGTGTGCAGTGCAGAAAGTGAGGGAGATGAAAAAGGAGAAAGTGTATTTAAAAAAAAAAAGGGGGGGGAGGAGACAAGACGAATACACGAGAAAGTGTAGAAAAAGCAGGAAATGAAGTCTCCACACACACACTCACACGCTGCAGCTCCATATTTAGTTATTTTACTCACACGTCGCTCAATATCCCATGTTTGTCCCTCCTCGCTCTCTGTCGCCCTCCGATCTCCTCTGCCGCTTTAATGACCCACGTCATCTGTGTTTGCTGCACTTTATACCACACACACCAAACCCCATAGAGAAAATCACAGATTTTAGCTCACGGGTGGACACAGCAGCTGCTGGTCTACTGCTGCCTCGTGTGGTCACTTTGTGTCGCTGAGGTCAATCTGAACAAAGGACGTTTAATGCCGAAGTGACAAAATCAGACATTTGAACTTAGTGATGGAGGCAGAAGTGGATGAACAACTCCTGTGAGCTGTGATGTTAAATTGTTGGTTTTCTCTATGGGGTTTGGTGTGGGAGAGTTTACAGTTTACAAACTTCAGTTTCCTGTTGGAAAAGTCTGTCTAACAGTGAGATAAAGACGTGGAACATGTTCTTAAGATATCGTAGACTGCCAGCCATGCCTGCGCTAAAACAAATGTATTTTTTAACACCGTTTCTAAGTGCAGGGGGCGCTCTTGGGTCAGTCGGTGCTCACTGTGTGTGTGTCATTATCTCATAAACCCTGTGAGTTGAAGTGCAGTGTGCAGACAGGAGCTGCTCTGAGCCACTGACAGTCACTGAAAGAGGGAGAAATAAGGAGGAAGGTGAGCGTAAGGAGAAATAATATACCAATTATTTTATCTTATTTTTTTTGCAGGATAAATCTCAGTTTTTCTCTCTGCAGATGGAAAGTTTTTATTTGCAGTTAAGTTCAGTAAGAGAAACAAAACTAAACTGAAACTAAAGTGACATTAAAGAAATAAATGTATATGGAAATACATTTATTGTGTGTGTGTGTGAACAGAGACTGTGCAGGATGTGTTTTTTCTTCCTCCTCCTCATCCTCTCATTACTGTGGCTCTGTAACTTCAGCACATTCCGTCCTTGAATTTGAGGGAATTGGTCCTGGAAAGTCCTTGAAAAAATGTTCCTTTTAAAATTGATGTGAACCCTGAAGCTGAGACAGTGAGAGACAGTGTCTCCTGCCTTTCTGTTCTTTCCAACACGGCTGACAATAAAATAAAAACTATAAAACGTCATAGAACTTTAAAAAAAAATACAGTTTATGTATATATAACTGCTTTTTTTTGGTTTATTTATTATTTATTCATGTTCCAACTACCTCTAATATCTGGGGAGCAGATTTCAGCACCATGGACAGCGACCGTCACTGTAAATCACTTTAAAACATTCACATTGGATCAAAGTGTTGTTTTTATAGCATAAGAAATAACGCATACAAACTCAAAAGGAAATAAAATTAATTAAAAAAAGAAACAAACTAAATTAGAGGTTGAAAATAGAAGAAAAAATAAGCTCTTGATACAAACAAATGATGCATTGAAACTAAATAAGTCTTTTTATTTAAGAATTTTATAATTTTTTACTTAAAATCACTTCAACATCTTTTAATAAAGTTCACTGCAAAGCAATTTCATGGGTCAAATAAAAAGAAAACAGATCTTTTCAATGATTCATCATGCACACTATACTGTACTGTACTGTATGTCCACATTCACCCACTCTCATGTTCAGGGACCTGGAAGTGAGAGCAGAAGTGTTCGTCTAGACGCTCGCTTATCCTCTCATCTGCTGCTCTGATGCGTTAATTGTTACCAGAGCGACACACACGCACACACACACACACACTGAGAGGAAGTGCTAAAAATGGTGTTTTGCAGCAGAAAAAGTCGTCCTGAGGCATAAAAAGCGTCCAATTTGTGTCTGAAAGTTCATTTTTTGACAATAATCATATTTAGTGTGTGGGGCACAGAGGGAGGGAGAGGTTCAGGTGATGTAACTCGCCCCCCGGGGCGGCCATGTTGTCATGTTGTGGGTCGTCAGCCTGTTTGTTAACAGCGACTTCTTCCTTTTCAGCAAAAGCTGATTTCACTGCGTTTGACTTCATCAGCAAAGTTTAAACAAAGAAACAAGGAAACAAAGTTTGACTTTTTAAAGCAGAACTTTGCAAATCTGCTCACTTTCTCTCTACAGAGCTCCCCCTACAGTTTAGGAGGACAAGTTCTCAGGACACCAACGTAAACATCCATCCATCCATCCATCATCTACCTCTTTATCCTCACTGTTGTAAAAACGTATCCTCCCTACACCTCTCCTGACCATGTGCACCTGAACACATCATATCTATGTTTATATGGTTTTGTTTTAGTCACTCGACCTACTTTTTTGGTCCCAACTCGTCGCGTTGCGTCACTGTAAGAGCCTCACACGGTTGGTAGCTTGCAACCTGGACAGAACAAGGGCCTTTGTGGAGTTTGCATGTTCTCCTTGCACGTGTGTTTGGGTTTTGTCTGGCGCAGATTTGTGGATTAGGTAAATTGGAATTATGGTTGTTTGTCTCTGTTTCCCTGTGATGAACTGGCGATCTGTCCAGGGTGTGACCCCGCCTTTTGCCTTATGTCAGCTGGGATTGGCACCAGCGCCCTCATGTGGTGGATAAAGCGGTAGAAGATGAGCGAGTGAATTAAATCCTGGAGGCGTTCTGAAGTGGCTCTCACTGAATACGCCGCTGTCAGTAAACAGATTTTAGCCACTTCACTAAAGGTTTCACCTCATAAACTACAGTCCTGCTAAAGTCTCTGATATCATACGTTCATTTTTCTTCATCGGTTCATCAAACAGAGTGAAGTTTTCACGGAGAAAATCAGGGATTTTTCTTCCTCACAGAGAAACAGGAGCTGCTGAATGTCCAGCGAGGTTCAGTCCACTCATCTGTGAATCTGTGTGATGTCAGCAGATGTTGGTGTTTGGAGGATTTGTAGCGCGGCGGCTCCCTCCTCCTCCTCCTCCTCCTCCTCCTCCAGCCTGGGTTTATTTGTGAGGGCAGTATTTTATGAAGGATCTGATTGGTTTCTGCACTCGACTGAAGTGACCTGTGAAATTTATCTGAGCGGCTGTTTAAATGTTTAAGCTGTTGGAGGGAGTGAAGAAGAGCAGATCGAGTTCAACTTACTCCTCATAGAGTCCAGACGAGCAAAATACACATTTTAACAAACTTCATATTCAAGAAATCCTTATTTACAATGATGTTAAGTGGAAAAACTATCAATTCCCTTCATGTGTTACTCACGCAGCAATGCGTTTTGGCAAATTGGATTTAATCGGCTCATGTGTGTTATTGTGAGTGGACAGCAGCTCCACCTGGTGGCAGACTGTGTCGTGTCACACATAAACACAGATTTAATATGAAACTGAATTTTAGAGAAGGGTAAGACAGGGAATCATTTCAATGACAAACAATTGTTTGCCTTCTATTTTTACATTTGTATCAACGGCATAAAGTAACATCCTTTCTGTAAAAATATAAATCCGTTATGAATCCGTTAAAAGTTATGTCCTCATTACACTGTACAATTTCCAAATTGGAAGCCTTGCACCTAAATAACAGCGCACATCTTCTTTCTTGTTTCTTACAGACATTCAGTCAAATAATATTCTGTCACACAACAACATTTCCAGCACACCAATGAGTTTTGGCAAATTTGTGAATAATCGGCTTGTGGTTATCATTTGTATTATTGTGACTGGCCTGCAGCTCCACCTGCAGGCATGTCATGTCATGTATAAACACAGTCAATATCTCCTTATTCATAAGGAGAATCATTTTAAATTTAGATTTTTGCATTAAAAAGAAAAAGATTGTTGGATAATGACAAAAACTAAATTCTTCTGTCTTTACGTTTTGTGATAAACACAGAAGAACAACAGAGAGTCGTCTGCGTAAGAACTGATCCCTGTGGGGAATAAGAAGTATTCTCTGGCTAGTTGAGGTACAACAAGTATCTGTTTAGGTCAAGGAAAAGGTCAAGACATCTTACAATTACAAATGTGAAGACTTGCACTAGAAAAGTGACAGACATCTATTGTTTCTGCCAAAACTCAGATCAAACAATGTTCTGTTAATCCTAGGTCACCAGCATAATAATCCACACACTTTTGAGTTTTGGCAAGTAATCCAGGCATGGTTAGCATGTGTGTTATTGCGACTGGACAGCATCTCCACCCGGTGGCAGATCAGATCATGTCACATGTTGTTCCCTGGTTAGCGGTCAAAGACACATCGTCTGAAAGACAGCCTGAGGAGGAAAAATATTCCACGTTTCTTCCTCTGGTTCATTGATCTTGCTGTTTATTTACTGAACGTCTCAGTGGTTGTCAGCCTGTGTGACGCGTTTATTGATTCACAGCTTAAAAAAAACGATTTCAGTGAAGGAACCCGAGCTAAACAAACCCATAAAAAGTGACTGACAGCTCGTGACGTTAGCAACATTATTGGCTGCTGTCAGCACGGAAGCTAACGTCTGCTGCTGCCGCTGCTGCTCATGATTGACAGCTGGCGGTCACTGGTGTGCGGCGCGTGGACGTCCAGCTGGACACACACTGTGGACGGGGTTTAGCAGATGACCAGAGGGGTATTCCAGAAAGCAGGTTCAACACACTCTGAGTCTATCCCTGAACTCTGAGTTGACTTACTCTGAGTCGGGAAACTCTGAGTATCCGGTTCCAGAACAGCTGATCAGAGTTAGTTCAATCAACTCTGAGTATGTTAACCTCGAGGTACGCGCGTGCACAACCACTATAAAAAGCCATCATCAATGGAGCCCCGATACCACGAGTCACCATGACAACCGAGAAAAAAAAGATCAACATATTTCAGTGCGAAGGAGTTGGAGATCCTTTTGCTGGCCTACGGAGAATATGAGCACATATTTCGCCGCGAATGCAACACAGCTGCAGCAGCGAAGGAGAGAGAGACGCATGGGAGAAAATTGCTGCCCGAGTCAACGCGTAAGTTTGAACGTACTATTCCATTGACGTAACATTTACCCGTAAGATCGTAGCATAGTCTATAGTTATGAATATAAGTAGGAATGAAATCTGAGTTTTTCATTTAGGTGCAATCCAACAGGAGAAAAGAGGACTTGGAAGCAGCTCAAAATGAAACATAAAAACATCATTCAAAAAGGTAAGGCATATTTTGCTAGGCTATGATTGCACCTCACTTTGATTTATTTTTTTATTTTTAATTGACTAAGGCTATTAAACGTAACGTAAATATTAATTCAGATTGCAAACATTGAGTTCTGCTCAGCCAACAGAAAGATGGCAGAGGCCCGAAAAACGGGTGGAGGGCCACCTCCACCACCTCTGACAGAGGCGGAGGAGCTGGCTCTCAGCCAATACAGGGGTCGCCCTGTGGCTGAAGGCATCCCCGGGGGAAGCTCATCTGAGCCTGTCACCCCCCAGGACACAAGTGCCTACATCAGATGCAAGTATACACTTGTGTCTTTTTTTTAAATAAAACTTTTATATATATATATATATATATATATATATATATATATATATATATATATATATATTTATATATATATATACACAGTATATATATATATGAGGAGGAGGAGACGACGCTGTCTGCTGCCACAGGGAGAGATCCGGAGGGGCCTATGTGTCTTAATATTATGTATAGCTACTGGCACTGCTCTACCCATTCATATTCATTTACATTCTTGAGTGTAATTTGGAGTTTGACATGTACACTGAAGTGATGAGCATAGATAATGGACAAACTAGCACATTCTTGTCCTTCCACAGAACATGGCTGGGCATCACCAAGAGGAGGGTCCATCAACTTCTAGAGCACAGCTTGACACAGTGAGATTTTCGGTCACTACCACGTTAAATCTGTATGTAGAACTGCAGGAATTAAATGTCGTCCATATGTTTCCGAGTTGCCGGTAAAAGAGTTGTACAGGGTGCACCTAATGAAAACCATTCAAAAAACCGAGAAAGAAATGGTGTACCTGGACCGGCAAATCAGAAAAACAGACTTGTAAATTCTATTACTTGAACGCCAGTTGAGGTGGGTGCATTGTCATGGTGAAACAGGTGAATATGTGAAATATGTTAATAGTTGGAACTATATTACAAATCCTGACTGTTGCTTTTGTACTTTTAGAGAATAAAGAACCAAATCACATGTGAATTTGTCTTTTATTTTTAATCAAAACGTCTAATCTGGGTCAGAAGATTCTCTCACGACGTAATGCATTTCTAATAAATACGGCTTCGATGTCGATTGGATTTCTAATGAATGGGCAATCCATGTCTAACTGCTTTCTTCGTGTGGGAGAAGACAGGTAGAAACTCTGGGTTTCTTATAGTAAACCTGCCAGCGAGCAGGTTATGTTCACAGAGTAAGTTACCGCAGTAACAGACCCAGAGTTTAAGTTACCTCTCTTTCTGGAACGGATAACTCAGAGTTTCCCTCATCTCAGGGTTAACAAACTCAGAGTTCTCACATAACCCGCTTTCTGGAATACCCCTCTGGTGGGTGTGTAGTGGGAGCGTGTGGATGTTTGCAGACAGACGTGTGGAGCATCTGTGGCTGTGTGTGTGTGTGTTTACTGCTGTGTACGAGCGCTGTGTTTTCATACACACGGTGAACTGAGTGTGTTATTTAACAGGAACAACAGTGTGACAAACACAGTGCAGCGAGGCTGGATGGCTTGTTCCGTACGCACGGCTACCTCACTTAATGTCAACGCCATAGACGGTGATTTGCATAATATCCAGATGTTTGTTTCGCATTAGGTTTTTTTTCTTTCCTCTCAAACAGAATAAGACGCTTGTGATGAACCATCAGCGTCTCTGAGGAATTATTCCTGTCAGTGTTGTGCAGCGTCTCAGACGACAAAGTGGCATAAAATACATCTCTATTAGTCGAACATAAATACAGACGACGGATGGAAAAATGAATCTGACAAAACAACATATTATATATGTTTTTCTGTTTTAAAGTCAAGATTTATCAACTGAGTTTTTGAGTGGACATTTGGACAAAACACAATATCAGCTCATGTTTTTGTTTTCAACAAATGGGAATATCAGCGTGATAGTATTTTAATTTGCTCGTGACAAAAAGAGGAAATGAAGGTGATTAAAAGCTTGTTTTTTTGTGTTGTGCTGCAAAATCTTTCCATTTTTTATTTAGATTTCTACAATGGAAAAGAGAAATGTTTTGATAATAACACAAAGAAAACTTGCAAGCTTTCTTATCTGCAAGTAGATTTCGCATTTCTATGTTGAACTCAGAGGTATAATAGAGTATCATCTGCATAACAGAATAATAATATGCTAATACCATTTTACCAATATTAAACCTAATTTTAACCAGAACTTTATCAACTGATGAGCTTATGAGCTAATAGGTATGTAACTGAATTTTAGAGAATAGTAACAAGGGGAATTGATTTAAAAACAATTTGTTTGTTAAACACAAAGGAACAGCAGAGAGTCGTCTGCGTAAGAATTGATCCTTGTGGGTAATAAGAAGTATTTTCTGGTTATAAATGTGGCTACTTAATTAGAAAAAGCACCTGTTTTGGTCCAGTAAAAGATCAAGGCTTTTTATAGCATCATCAGCATAAAGTAACCATGAAAATACAAAGTGTAGAAAGTTAAATGTTAGGTCCAAGTTACACCATAAAAATCTGCAACAAATCTTTCAATGTTTGGGTTCGGGTTAACAATTGTTACCGTTTATAAGGAATATAGAAGACTATGTTTTTCAACTTTTTTTGCACTATGGTACATGGATACATAGTTTTTATTACAAAGACTACACCGTTTATATTTGCATCTCATTACATGTTTGATGAGCAGTAGGCAGGAATATAAACATATATACATCACATATATATATACCCCATTCCACCTTTATCCCATCACCAAATATTTACAGTATTTTATACAAAGTTCTTGATGTTCTCAGTACAACGCAATAACTTGACCATTTTCGTCACCGTCCTGGATTAAACTGCCGTTCTTCATCCTTATATTTATTTAAAATTTGTATTTTTTTTACATTCTTTTAAACTGATTTGTTTTTTACTCTGCTTTAATTCATCTGTTAGACTGTTCACAGAGATTGAAACACACATACTTTTTAATTTTTGACATTGTAAACTATTTCCACGGCAAATGTAATAATCTAAACATATATATGATTTAAGGGAAGGTAAACTAGCATTTATTCTGTGGGAGATAAAACTGTCTGTATTGTCATTCCTAAGGAAAAACAAACATTAAAGCAAAGTGGAGACCAAATAAAACAATAACTGACATGTTTCAGATCCTCATGGAGTCTCATGTTTCAATTGTTCCTGCCTCAGCTTTCACAAAGTTTAGCACTTGTTGGCTAAAGGAAAGTAAACAGAGGAAACGGACAGCTGTGAAAGAAAAAATCTCAGACTCGCTTAATGGTCTGTGGAGATGTCAAACTGCACAGCAGCTAATGCTGGGAGGAATTTCAAAAAGGCTATTAGAGAAACCTGCATGTCAGACAACCTGTCTCACATGTGTCAGCCTGCAACACTGCACACAATCTACACAGGTTTCTCTCACATAGTAGGTTCACTGATACAAAACTCATGTTCCATATAATAATGCTGTGTGTTTTTAAAAATCCCCCTGAAGCGTCCAAGACTGGGACCAAAACAATGTGCCGTTTTAACTCGTCTCGAATCGTCTCACAGTGCTCATCTTCATTGTGGACAGGGATGTTTGTGCAAATACAAACTGAGGCGAGACAAAAGCGGTCAGATTTTTAGGCTGGATTTTTAATTTTAGAAAAAAAGTTTGGATAATATTTGATATGATTGATTAGTATAACAATGTCAGGAAGTAAAAAATGACTGCCAACTAAAAAGAATCGACTTAGCTGCAGACTTTACATTTGTGTCAAGTCATACTCACTAAAGAAAAGTGCAGTTTAGTCTCCTACTATCTCCTATTGTTTGTAATATTTAACAGTTTTATCCCAGTTTCAATTAACCGGGGGACCATTGTATTCATTTTTAAAATTTGATTTTTACTTTAATTTAAGTTAATCAAAAACCTGAAGAAAACTCACTACCCATCCAAGTAAAATTTATATAATTATGTTTGATAAACATATACGTACAATAGATTATCATCAGCATAACTTCAGGATCAAACATGCAGTAAACTGTGATCTATTTGTGTGGTAATGTGTAAATGGAAATTCAAATTAGTTTCTACAGAGAAAAGAGAAATGTTTTAATAAAAACACAAAGAAAACTTGCTAGCTTTCTTATCCACAAGTGAAAAACATAATTTTGAATGGTGAACATCGAGGTACAATACAGTATTAACTACATAACATCAGAAAAGGACAACGCAGTAAACTCTCAATGTGTGAATGTGTAAACGGAAACCAAGAATGGGCCGAGAATTGATCCCTGTGGGACACCACGAGGAGACGCTATTCCCTCCTCTGACCTTCTTAAATATTTTATACAGGTTTTTCAAATTTCATTATTTTTTCATCCTTTATCCTTATAATCAGATTCCATTAACAGCAAATCCCAGTTGCAATAAAGAGGGTACTAATGTTTTTCCTTCTTTTGATTTTCTACACTGGAAAAGATAAATAGTTGGATAATAACACAAAGAAAGCTCATTCACCTTCTTGTTTACAAGTAAAAAACATAATTTTGTATGGTAAACAACAAGGTACAATAGAGTATCATGTATATACCATCAGAAAAGGACAATGCAGTAAACTGCAGTGTCAATGTATGAATGTGCAAATGTGAACCAAGAATGGGCTGAGAATTGATCCCTGTGGGACGCCGCAAGGAGAAGCTAACTCTCCTCTGACCCTCTTACATATTTTATACAGATTTTCAAAGTTTTATATTTATTCTTTTATCCTTTCTCACAATAATCAGAACAGCCAGTACCAGTTTCCACAGACATGTAGTGACTCTGTACTGGTAACATTGTCATAGCTATGTGTGTCACTAGCTATCTGCTCTGCATTCATTCCACACTCTGCATTCCACTGCATGGTGTAAATACTCATTAAATGCACTCAGCTGAAACCAGAGTCCCCTCTCTCACACACACAGATTAATTTTTTCTCTCTCTCCACTGCATAAGCACGTTTGCCCTTGACTCAGTCAGTTTGCACAGGCCGTGAATGAGAATGGCCAATCATTGGTATGTATGAGAGTAAAAGGTGAAGCTGTGGAGCCAGAAACCAGCGACACCGAGGCCATTATATCCAAACACCATGAGGCCAAACTGTCAAATGCTATTGTCACTCTGATACTCTCTCTGTCGCCCTCACTCTCGCTCCCTCCCTCTCTCTCTGTCTCTCTCTCGCTCTCTCTCCCACTAACTCTCTCTTTCCAACTCTCTCGTCCTCTTTCTCTCTCACACACACACACAGACAATTAATTCCTTTCTTTTAATGGTTCTTGCAACTTTAATGATTTCTGTGAGTCCCTTATTTAATATGCATAAACACACACACAGTAAGAGTGCATGTATGTATGCCCTGTAAATTAACCCGTTCATTTCATTGTGAGAACATTTGCTATGCATGAGATATTATCTATCTGTATATCTATCTAGATTATATCTTTGCATATATGTCTGTATTATATCTGTGCATCTATATATCTAGATTACATATTTGTATCTTTCTAGATTAAATCTTTGTATCTGTCTAGATTATACCCAAGCGCCTGCCTAGATTATATCCTAGCATCAATATACTGCATCAAATTCTCTATCTCTATAAATTAGTATATATCTAGATTATAATTTAGCATCCATCTATCTAGGTTATAATTTAGCATCCATCTATCTAGGTTATATTAGAGCCTCTACCTATATTATATTTTAGCATCTATCTAGATTATATTTTAACATTTATATATCGTGCATCAATATGTATATGCTAGCTAGCTTCTATTTTAACATCTATCTGTTTCTTTCACAGTCCTTATAACTAGCTTGACGTGTATAAATTATTTCACTCTGTTTCTTAAGAACAAAGAATTCATATTAATACTTTTATACTAAAAGGTAAAATCAATATTAACAATATTAAAGGTTAAACAGGTACTTTTTCTATCCTCTGTGAGTCTGTCTTTCAATAATGCGTCGTCCACAGAGACACTGAGATGTTTGTAGCTTTCAAACATCTCAACCTGTCGATCCTTAATAACAACAGGGGATAAACCATCATTCTCCTTCCTTCCAAACAAAGGAACACTTCTTTTGTCTGTCTACATTTAATTAAAAACATCTCACATCGCACCAGCTGATGAAAGATTCAACTTCTCTTTCACAGGTGATGGTATTAACTCAAATAACTGAACCATCACAGAGGCGTCGGCGTAGATGATGAGTGACTGCATGTATGGTTAGTGATAGAACTGCGACTCTAGTGTTGTCCATTCTGGAAAAAAATAAGCACCAGACAAATGTTAAAGTAACTCAAATGTAACCCGTAGCTGTTAAGCAATTTAAAATATTTTAATTTATTGGGTAAAATATGTGGTTGAATATTATTAAAGCTGAAGAGAACTGACCATAGTTTTCCAGGTGGTACATACCGTGTCCAGCATTTCCAATAACAGCATTTTCAATTACACTTTAAATTGTATATAATTGTACGTGTTTGTACATTTACAAAAATAAAATTACCATTTGCATGACAGTTTTTGAAATTTTAAATCAAGAAAAATAGAATTTTTCTTAGTGACCGATCCAAAAATGATGGCTATTCAATAAATGTTTACTTCCTGGTTAGTCACCCTGCAAACCAGAAGACTACCTACCATTTCTGACAAAAAAACACATGCTTCATAACAACACACAGCCAAGTGTGACATCACAATATCACTTTACTTTTATATTTACATCAATAATGTCGGATTTCCCACATCGTGTAAAGCTAAATATTGCATCTTAGACCTTTTACATAAGCGTGACGATGCTCAGAATTCCCACGCTTTTAAATCTGAATGAGGCTTTTAGTGTACGGTATATTGCTGAGTCATGACTGCGAGCGAGTGCTGTGGCTCCATGTAATGCATGTATATGTTGAGTGATTGTCACAACACATAAGCAGAGCAAGTCACAGCACA
Organism: Solea solea; assembly: GCF_958295425.1. Taxonomy (NCBI): domain Eukaryota; kingdom Metazoa; phylum Chordata; class Actinopteri; order Pleuronectiformes; family Soleidae; genus Solea; species Solea solea. The sequence goes on along the minus strand of NC_081147.1, from coordinate 1,599,283 downwards.
CGGCTGTAAACAAATACACTCGAGAACCACATGCAAATATTTATTTTTCTATGCCGCGCAGTTGCTTCAGCATGATGCCTTGTGTGAGTGTTTGTGTGTGTGATATTAGTCTGTGTAACACCAGTGATCATTGAGACAAGGCTGTGAGTGTGTCGCCACCGTCGCCGTATATGTTTCATTTATTATAAGCCACACTGTCTGCACTGATCAGAGCCGGCGTCGCTCACACCGCCTGCTCCCATCGAGCTGATTGAGTTCTGGGAAAAACCTTGAGGTTGTGCCCACGACGACGGCGCTGGCAACAGATTCCCATTCTTCATGCTTCAGGGCACATTTTGATTTGATGTAGTATGAATTAGAGCACGGGGTGGAGCAGCAGGGTTAGTGATGGAGGAGTGAGTCGTGTGGGTGAAAACTGGACATGGTTGTTTGTGGCTTTTGTTTGTTATTACCCAGGTTACATGGGTTTATTTGCAAGTTGTGATGGGTACTGTAAGTGATCACCTAAGTAAGTTCCCGTTAAATTTAGGTGAGAATCGACCCACTAGTGACGTCGCAAGAAGATTATCAAATTTTCATGACGTCCCTGTTTTATAATAGGCAAAACTTCACTTACGTATTACAGATTTGAGTTGTCCCATAGACCATTGTTTCCCTAATTGAGACCCACACTTAAATTGAATCGTTTGTGTTGGGTTGGTGATCACCCAAGTATGTTCCCGTTAAATTTTAGTAAAAATCTACCTCCTGAAGATGTCACTAAAAGAATATCAAATTTTTTCTTTATAATGGGCAAAAGTGTAATTATGTATTACAGAGTTGGAAGTTATTTAAATTTGAGTAGAATTTTTGGTGTCTGGACACTGAATTTTCAGGAAAAGATAAATGTACCTTCCTTCCATGGCTTTTATGAAATTGTTGAGCATATTATTTCTACAAAACAAAGGTGTAATGTTTCTTGATACTTGCATATGTGTTATTTCTCGTTGTCCGTGCAAGTGCCTTCCAATTATTGTTATTGCAGTGTCTCAAGAACGCCTCAAATGAATCCTGTCACATTCCTGAATAAACTGCTTTTTGTGACGCAAATTTAAAGTTCAAGGTCACAGTGGTCTCTAGACTGAAAGTGTGGGTGAAGAAACCTTCACCTCACACTCTTAAGTCCAAATTATGAAAATAAATCAGTTTTTCTGGAAGTAGTGTACTACTATATGTCCCATAGACCAGTGTTTCCTAAACTTTTTTTATAAAGAGACCTACATTTTAAAAGTTGTTGTGTTGGGTATGTTCCCATTAAATTTCCGTAAGGATCTACCCACTGGGGAAGTCACAAAATTGTTTGTGTATAATTTTCTGTGTGTTATTTCAACAAGAAAAGATGGAATCAGATATGTTGGAATAATTTGCAGAAGTCCCTTCAACCGTCTTCCCATTTTTGTGATTGCAGTGTCTCAAGAACTGCCTGTAGGAAATTGGTTCAAATTTGGCAGAAATGTTCACTTATATTCATGGATAAACTGTTTAAAATTGGGTGAACAAAGTTCAAGGTCACAGTGACCTCCTGAACATTACAGCACAGTATACGTGTCTCTAGACTGAAAGTGTGGGTCACAAAAGCCCATAGACCATTGTTTCCCAAACTGAGACCCACATTTTTAAACTTCTATTTTAAACGACAAAGCATCTTTGAACACGACCCAATTCACAACATAAATCGCATAATGTGCATTTAAACTGACACTTCTGTAAATGCTAATACTTTTTGGAATAGATAAATCAGCCCCAAATATCTGTTTGATAAATGTATCAACTTCATTTTAAGCATAAATCTTAACGAAAAGGTTTTGGTTTTTTTTAAGTGTATTTTTTGGATAAAAAAAAAAAACACCTCCCTATAATCCATCACAGTGAAATAACAAGAAAAATGACTTATTGAACCTTATACTCATTCTTCACATTATATCATGAAGATTTTCTACAAACCGGTTAAATCAAACCAGCAGAGAGTAAACTGGAGAGCGGATAAAGAAGGTGAGGGGAGACTGAAGCGACCACTGGACTGAAACAAACGCACTAAAAGCACAATGATGTCATTAAATACGACATGTGCTTGAACCCGCGTCAGTGCAGATACATGTAGTAATATTTTCTGGGAGACTAAAGTAAGGGAGTCTAATGAAGTGGAAAACCCTCAGAGAACTGGGTTTCCTCTTAAACAGCGTTCATGTTCGGGACTCGTTGAAATCGCTGATCCACTCGGTTAAACACACGGAAGGAAGTACAGCGAGTGTGTTCTCCGCGTTCCATTTACATCAGAAGTCAGAACTGCAAGTGACGTTCCCTGGCTTTTCCGTGAGGTGATAAATACCAATGGATATTAACTTTCTCCGGTATTTTCTCACACAAACAGTCAAGCAACATGTTTACAATTAAAAATGAAACAGTTTTCACCAATTTCCAATTCCAATTGGAGTTTTCATGTGGATTAAAAAATCTAATCCCCTAATCTATCCAAAACATATCCGCCAAATTTGGGGAATAGTCCGATATGCTGAGTATCTGGTCTCGTCTTGTTTTATTTTTATCGCCTGCACACGAGCATAAGTGTTAAATTTGCAACTTGAGCTGTTTTATCTTTTCCCTGGATTATTTTTGAAGATTTGTGCTCTATTAAAAAATAGAATACATGTTGTGTGTAAATAAGAGAACACGTTTTCCTCTCAGTAATCGAGAGGATGCAGACGTTCAGTGATGTGTGACATTTGTGCGTTTAATAATAAAACGTATTGGCCTCTAAATACAATAAAGAACACTCCATTCAAACTCAAATTTAATACTCGAGTGCAGAGTTAAAAACAAAGCGGCTCGTTGATAACGGAGCCTGATTGAATCCTTGTTCCGCAGATGAAGCCCAGTTTTCCTTTGGAGATTAATGTAGTCATTATATTTTTTTACATGGAATCTGGTAATTGGAGTTTGATGAATCTTGAATAAAGCGGACGAGGCCCGAGCTCGTTCAGCAGGCGTGGAGATGATTATCAGAACGATCATTGTGTAAATCGGGGAAGAGGATCCTGGTCCTAAGGGCTCTCTGTGCTCCATGTTTTACATGTTCCCCTGCTCCAACACACCTGATGGGTTGTTGAGTCAAAGTTCTGATTCATTTTATCGGATTAATTATGCGGACGTCACAAAATGAACCGCTTTTCTTTTCTTTTTGTCCATAAACACCTTTGAACTGTCATTTTAAACAAGCTACTTTTTTACTTTTAACTCCATTTTTAAGACCAGTACGTTTACTTGTACTTTAGTAAAAGTGTATAAAAAATAGTGGTACCTTTACTTGAGTAGAATATTTCAGTAACTCTTTCCACCTCTGCCGATATCAACTTTAATTGTAGCATAATAATAGTAATGATGGTGATGATATGAATGATATTAATAATATTAGCCTCGAAAACTGGATCTGGATCCTGCAGCCTGCAAGATGAGGACACACAGAGAGAGAGAGAGAGAGAGAGAGAGAGGACAGGAACGAATGACACCAACCAGGAGCCGAAAAAAATCAATTATAGGCAACATCATGACAAACTGGATCTGGATCCTGCAAGATGAGGACACACAGAGAGAGAGGACAGGAAGAAAAGACAAAAAAAATCAATTATAGGCAACATCATGACTCCTGTCTTCATGTGTGAATCCCTGTGAGATAATTAACTTAAGTGTTTGTGACTTCATAAACTCTCTCTGTCTCTTTCTCCTCACAGTGAAACAACATCCTCTTCCTCCTCCTCCTCTTCCTCCTGCTGCTGTTTTTGCTCACTCATCCCTTTTCCCACTCCCAGAACTTCATTCACACGTTTTTATATCGTTGTGTTTTTTACGACGCTGTTGTTCTCCGCAGAAGTGATTTCCAGGGATTTTTTTTATTATTTTTTTTTTGTTCCTCTCATTTTTATGATCACATTTCCACTTTTTTATGTGCCTTGCAGTTTTCACTCCTGGACTCGTCTTATTGGTTGCCTTGGAAACAAACAAACCCCTCCCATTTTGGCGTGCAATGCTGCAATAGGTGACATAGCAGCAGCAGCTGCTGGATGCTGCTCATCCATCATATGTGTAGCTCATGTCGCTCTTTCTTCTCCTCTTTCCTCCTCCTCCTCCTCCTCCTCCTCCTCTCTCGGCGTATACGTGCGAGTCGTGCCAAACACGGACGCTGGAACACGACGTGCGTCACAAGTGACGATAAATCTGCACGGGAACAAGGCGGCGACACCGCCGCTGCCTGAGGACGGGAGTTAAGTTGTTGCAGCGCTGGTGTCGTTAATGTCCGCGGGCAGCTCAGGACACCCCTACTGTGTGTGTGTGTGTGTGTGTGTGACTCAACAAAAGAAACACACAAACTCCGATCTTCATCTCATACAGAAAAATGAGATCTGTATGAGTTACGTCGCCTCGCTGCGCTCTCGTCCGACATCTCTCATCCAGCTCTAATAGGCTCTTGTCTCAGAGAGTGATATTCGCCCTCCTCCGTCTTTCTCTTCCTCTTTGGCCTCTAAACTTTGGAAAGTTATCGCTGTTGTACGTTGTTTTCTTTTTTTATTCCGTCTTGTTTGACTTTGCTCTGCTTTTCCTGGGAAAAAAATGTAGCTGGAAGATACAGATTTACACGGGGAAGCCAAATTGCTTTGGCCCCGGTTAACGGCGGAGCAGCAGAAATGAGAGCAGAGTTTGGATGCCAGACCTGGTGTGAAAGACGCACCCAGAATCATCCCAACGAGCAAAACAAGGCCCAGATCCAGCATCTGAAACTGAACTAAGCCTCAGGCAGACAAAATGGTGGAGTCTGGTCGCTAAAACCTAACAAGAGGACGAGAAGAACTTTCAGAAGTGGCTGATCTTTGAGCTTTGTAAGACCAGGCCCGTGTGTAGGCTGGATTACCCACCAAGCAGCCAAAATGGTGGAGTCTTGTCAAAAAAAACAAACTGGCACTTCCAGGCCCAATTTATCTCATTTTCTACCACTTGTCCCTCCTCCCCTGAGAGACTGGAGCCAACCCCAGCAGAACACACACCTGGACAGGTTGTCCACAGTGTCCAGAGTGTTCAATTAACCTCTGCATGGTTTTGGATGTTGCGACAAAACCAGAGAACCCGCAGAAAACCCACACGGATGTGGAGAACATGCAAACTCCACACAGAAAGACCCTTGGTCAAAACAGGATTCCTACCATTGACCTTCTTTCTGTGAGGCAGCATTGCTAGCCACTATGCCACTGTAATAAACTGTAGAGTTTGGTTGCCAGACTCAAGCAGCCAAAATGGACAGTGAGTCCAGTTGCAAAAACCTAACTGGCACTTCCAGACCTGGACCAGAACAACTATCAGAAGTGGCTGACCTTTGGCTTAGCAAGTCTCACATTCTACCACTTGTTCCTCCTCCCCTGATGGACTGGAGCCAATCCCATGGGGTACATCCTGGACAGGTCCTCCAGAGTGTCCCCTATGTATGGTTTTGGACTGTGGGAGGAAACCCACAAACGTGGAGAACATGCAAACTCCACTTAGTGACCTTCTTGCTGTGAGGCAACAGTGCTAGCCACTATGCCACTGTATGGTCCTAGGAGTGATTAAAAGAATTTTAAATCGTCAGATGAATAGCAAACGTTTGTTCTCTCCTGCACCAAATTCCATTGAGAAAAACAGCGTTTTTAGCTCGCAGGGACACAGGAGCTGCTGGTCCACTGCTGCCTCGTGTGGTCACTTTGTGTCACTGAGGTCAATCTGAATAAAATACTTTTTAATGCCGAATTAAAAAAAAGAACATATTTGAATTTACTGATGGAGGCAGCAGTGGATCAACAGCTCCTGTGTGCTGTGATGTTAAAATCACTGATTTTCTCTATGGGGTTTGGTGTGGGAGAGAACAAACGTTTGCTTTTCATCTGAGGATTTAAAATACTTTTAATCACTCCTAGGACCATACAGTGGCATAGTGGCTAGCACTGTTGCCTCACAGCAAGAAGGTCACTAAGTGGAGTTTGCATGTTCTCCACGTTTGTGGGTTTCCTCCCACAGTCCACAGTTGAGTGTAAAGAAACGTAGAGTCTTTAATCTTCAAGTGTCATCTGACGCTGACTCATGCTGCCGCTGCGGGGGCTGCGCGTGTTAACGTCGTCAGTATGGATCACTGCGGTTACTAATTCATGCAGCAGGAGGTCATTTAGTGGGGCCGTCGTAGAAGAGGGTCCCCTGTGGGAGATAAATGCCGTTTGTCCGGCCCTGTGCTCAAACCTCCGGGGATTCATCAACTGCAGGGTGGACCGGTTTTCGCTGGACTTCATGGGGTTCTGATTTTAGAGAGGGATGAGCTGTGTCGGGCAGCTGTGCTCTCCGCTCATCCACCGCCCGCAACCACACCAATGCAGAGCGAGACTTAATCCATGAATCCATGTTCTCTGCTGCTGCTGCTGCTGCTGAACCGCAAGCATTACAAGATCCCAGGAGATCAGAGGTCAGAGGTCAGGCCACGGCGAGCGCCATGACAAGGAAGTGAGTGTAACGAATGATGCACTGACCCTCGGTGAGCGGGGGGGAGGAGGCGGAGGAGACGTGAACTTTATTGACCTCTGTTTGAATGTATAAATATTTTATTTATAATCCACACACTGACAGTGATGAGGTCAGAGGTTGGCGCCGACATGTCTCCCACAAAAACATCTCCTCACACTGTGAGATGAAGCAGTCATGGATATACAGTATCTCCATTCATTCATTCATTCATTCATTCATTCATCCAGTGTGTATGTGTGTCTAGCCAAGCCTTTATGGGGCCCTAAACACCCGGGGTTGGGGGGGGGCCTCCGTGTTTTTTAGGTGCAACTCAAAGTCAATGCAGTGAAGCAGATTTGTGTTATTATGGCCCATGTTTCCCTTTATTTAGAACAATATTTGTTAATTTATCTTATATTATCTTATTTATCTGTTTCTTTTGTTTTTTGTTTAATTTCTCATTCTAGAGTGTGTCTTTTAGCTTTTATTTTTTTTTGCAGTGCATCCATCTTTCTGTCATTTATTATCAGGGATTATAGTTTCCACAACAGTTTTTAACGTGTCTCCACTGTGAAGCCACATATTTAATTCTCCTCAGTCCTCAAAATAATCCGTCTTTCTTTTCTCTATCTTGTTATTTCTGCCTTCACCACCTGCTTCTGCCGTCGGGAACAATAAAGTTTCACACGATCGATAACTTTTTTTTTTTTATCTCTGCCGCGATCCAGATGTTGGATTTATGCACGAGTGACAGCTGTGGAGGTGAAGAATCACCACTTCATCTTCTACACACACACACACACACAGATCATATAAATGAAACTTTGTTGATTAAGTTCCAGACAGAAATGAATCAGGTTATAAACACTGTAAAAACATCCCTGGTAGAAATAATCCAAATTATTCCTCTAAAATAAAATGTTGGAATTTAGTTCCACATTTTAAATTTAAATGTATAGATTAGTTTATACGCAGTTGACTTATTAGGTTAAATTATGTATTAACACTGTTTATATTCTCTGTATTTGTTCTTATTTATATTTGACGTGGGTTAATATTGTATTGTAGATAATCTTATATCGTACCTTAGTTAATATCTTATGTATCTTAGTTTAGGTTGTGACTCTCGGTTATTTTCTGTCCATACTGATTTTCATTCTGATTTTATAAAACATAATCTGCTCATGTTGTTAGTCAATTTAGCTGGGCAAATATATTAAAACAAAACTGTTTTTGTGTCCCTAAAATGAGGAAAAATTTAGCAAAAACTAAATTAAATTGGCCACATTTTAAGAAAAGTTGTACTTTTTTACACCGAAATAAATTGTCATATAAGAAATGTCTAATTAAATTACTTTTCTTTGATCTCTCTCATAATTGCACACACACCATGGCCAAGATTATTTTTCCTTAAAGACAAAAAAAATTGACCAAAAACTCGGCTTATTTTACTTCCTTTAAAATCTGTTTTTGCAGTGTAGCATCTTCAGGCTTTTTTAAAACTGACAAACTTCTCAGACGTCATTTTAAAATCCTCTGAAACATAAAGATCATCAGTGGGTGAGTGAGTGAGTAGGTGAATGAGTGTGTTAGTGGGTGAATGAGTGAGTGTGTTAGTGGATGAATGAGTGAATGAATGAGTGAGTGAGTGAGTGGGGGAATTAGTGAGTGAGTGATTGAGTCTGTTAGTGGGTGAATGAATGAGTGAGTAAATGAGTGAGTGAGTGAAAAAAACTGCTTTACAAGTCACTAGTCTGTGTCACGTATATGTTTGAGTGTATACAGCAGCAGAGCAGGGGCGGGTGGAGACGAGAAGCATCCATAAAAAGTGCTGTTCTCAGGTGAACCAGAGCGTGAGGATCCGTGTTCGTGTTTCTGCTTCTTCTCCTCATATTAAACAGAAAACATAAATCCACCACAGATGGTTCCAGTGGGAACGCTGAGGAGCCACCGAGGTCAAGAGCGCTCGTAAATGTCAAAACACAGAGGACGGGCCGCGTGGACGGCCACGTCGTCCCAGGAGAGAACATGGAGGAGGGGGTTTCTGTAAAAGCTTTTAAAATGAAAAATCAGTTTGTGCCGCGTCTGACTTCGTTTAAGTCCTCATTTCAACTGAGTATTGTTTTACAGTACATATATAAGCTGTCACTTTACAGTTTATTAAAAGCAATGAATGCATTTTTATTCACCTCATTGTTTGTTTTTCCACGATTGAATGAATGAAAAAACCTAAATAAATGCACCTTTTTATTTAACATAGCGCTGTTTTCTACCATCCAGTATAGTTAAACTCTATAGTGTGATATTTAAGTTAAAGTAAAATTCTACTTCAAATGGTTAATGTGATATAAAATAGAACGTGTTGATGAGAGGAAGGCTCACTTTCGGTAAAAACATGGCTGCCCGCAGAGATTTTAGACACTTAACAAAAGGCTCACATAATTAAATCAATGTCAGCTTGAGTCTAAAACATCTTGACATAATGTTTGGAGCTTTATGTCAATGTTTCACAGACTTTTCTGATGGGATAATTGAACTTTGTGGCGTTTTATAAACTGCTCGCTCTTTGCACCAAATCCCATTGAGAAAACCAGCGATTTTAGCCAGCGGTGACACAGGAGTTCCTTGTCTACTAACGCCTCGTTTGGTGGAATTTGTGCCACTCAATTGAATTCAAATGATGGATTACATATGCCGAAATCACTGAATAACACATGTGAATTTATAAATGGGTACAGCAGTTTATCAACACCTCCTGTGTGCTGTGATGTAAAATCGTTGATTTTGTCTACTTTGGTGTTGGGAGAGGGAGGATGTTACAAAGTGGCACAAACTGCACTTTCTTCATGAAACATGTTGTCTCCTGTCAACATAAAATGGAAAACATATTCTTAATATATATTATACTATAGAAGTATTTTGTTAAGCATCAAAAATCGTTGTTTTTTTATATACTCCCTGTCGTCAGCATTTTCACTTACACAAAAACAAATATCTGGAACTATCCCTTTAAGTTTCTAATTAAAAGCGGTCACTTTAATATGAGGAGGGGAAACCGCTGAGCGTCTCTTATAATCAGACGACGAGGCTGAAATTACAATGCTGTGCCTTTAATTACTCAATAAGTGGGACGGAGTCAGTGAAGCGGCCGCTGTTTGAGGAAGAGAAGAGATAAGAGCTGGCCACGCCCCCTCACCTCACGCTTAATTACCCCCGCGACTATTCATAGCTGCGTAATTAAAGCTCTCATATATTTCAGCAGCAGATGCAGGAGCCTGTAGGTCCAGTGATATGACGGGGTTTTTTATACGGCCAACGCTGATATTAAGACAAAAACCTCGGCAGATGGACAATAAATGTGATTATTTTAATAAAATACAACAGTTTAATTTAAAAAAAAAAAAAAAAAATGTTCCATAACATGGGTTAGGATCAGTAAAAATATCTTGGATAACACACAACTCTCTGTGTGTTTTCTCTGGCCTTCCCTTTAAAAAACCACTCACTCTCCCACACCAAACCCCATAGAGAAAAACAGCGATTTTAACATCACAGCATACAGGAGTTGTTGATCCACTGCTGCCTCCATCACTAAGTTCAAATGTATTATTTTTGTGAATTCAGCTTTAAAAATCCTTCCTTCAGATTTACCTCAGTGTCACAAAGTGACCACACGAGGCAGCAGTAGACCAGCAGCTCCTGTGTCCCTGCGAGCTAAAATCACTGATTTTCTCTATGGGGTTTGGTGTAGGAGAGTTACCGGTATACAAACTTCAATTTAGTTTATCATTTATAAGTTTTAATGCTAAAATTGTTTTAATGCTCATAAGAAATTGATATATTTTACTGGCTCAACTCGTCCTTGTTCCATGTTTTACTTGGAAAAGAGATTATTAATTATTATTACTGGATATTTCCCAGATAAATAAAGGTCAAATACAAATAAATAAAATAATCACATGAAAAATAATCACATGAAGATTGACCAGCAAAACATAAGCAAAAATTACTTAGATTTTTATTTTACTTCCTTAAAAATCTATTTTTGCAGTGTAGAGGACATCATTTCTCGACTTTTGGTCATTTCTGTCTTGTTTTTCCTTGTTTTAAAGAACATTTCAGTCTGAAAGTGACTTCATTTATTTTTTAACATTTTGAAATGTTCAATTTAAGATCATTTATACCTTATTTTTTCTTATTTTGACCTTTAATGAGTCAATACGTTCACTTAAATTGAACATTTGATTTACAATCTGTGCATTTCCACTGTTTTAATGTTAAAAAGCTGCATCTATGTCTTTGAAAAGGCACATTTAACGACCTCCGTGTGAGCAAACGCACAACATTTATGTTTCCTGTTATAATAAAGACCACATTGCGATGTTGTCGCGACCTCCGCACTGAGAGGAGCAAGTCGTTTAGTGATGAAGAGTGTTTTTGTTTCCACGCGGCAACAAAACTCAATCATCGCAGCCCACGCAGTCGAACATAAACGTCTTCTCACGTTTATTTATTTCTATTTTTCCAGCCAATGGAGCAGAAGCTCTGCCTCCGCGTGGCGTCACACTCTGATTTATTCATGAAACCCCGCAGAGACGATGTTACGACGACACCTGAGCCCGCGCCTGTAATCTGTCACGGCAGGAAAATCCCTGAAATCCTCCGGTGTCACTGAAATGATTAGATTCTTCCTTTTTTTTTTTGAGTGATAATGCAGATGGGAAAAGCTGTTCCAATAATGTGTAGCCATGTTTTTGTGATATGAGAGGAGGGATTTATCTTTGTAATTGTGTTTCATAGCTCAAAGCTTCACAGTGGAAAAAACAGCACTGTGACTCCTAAAGTGATGCTTTACTGCGGAGAAAAACATGGAAAACAAGAGTTCATGTGGCTTTTAAGAGTAAAAAAATTTCTTTTTAGCAGAAAAACTGTAAAACAAGTCTGGTTTAGTTTGTTTATCTCATTGTAGGCAAGAAAAATGTCATCAATTCTCTTACTCCCAACGACGCCATGTTGGCAGGAACAACTCTGCTGCCTTCAAGCTTTTATAAAGGTTCCCACAGGTCCTTGAAGTCTTTAAATGTTTGTGAATTTGAAAACAAAACAGTGCAATTGATATTTAGATAAATGTCTCCTGCCACCAAGGTGCCCATCAGGGTTCCCACAGGTCCTTGAAGGTTTGTGAATTTGGGAAAAAAAAATCTCAAAGCCCTTGAAATGTTTTGAAAATTGCCATAAAAAGACACAAGGTCATTGAAAGTGCTTGAATTTTGTGCAAGAAGGAAGTTAAGTGGATATTTAGGTAAATGTTTGTTGCCACCAATGTGTCCCTCAGGGTTCCCACATGTCCTTGAAATCATTGGAAGTTTGTGAATTAGAAAACAAAAACAATTCAAGGCCCTTGAAATTTTTTGAAATAAACACGGGTTAATTGAAACTGTTTGAATTTTGTGAAACAAAAGCAGTGCAAGTTGGTTTTAGGTCAACGTCTCCTGCCACCAAGGTATCCCTCAGGGTTCCCACAGGTCCTTGAAGGTTTGTGAATTTGGAAAAAAAAATCTCAAAGCCCTTGAAATTTTTGGAAAATTGACAGACATAGGTCATTGAAAGTGCTTGAATTTTGTGCAAGAAGGAAGTTAAGTTGATATTTAGGTAAATGTTTTTTGCCGCCAATGTGTCCATCAGGGTTCCCACAGGTCCTTGAAATCATTGGAAGTTTGTGAATTAGAAAAAAACATGTCAAGGCCCTTGAAAATTTTTGAGTCCTCACCTCCTCCGCCAGCCTCTCATCTTTCGGATCCACGGGGTTGTTTCCTTGGCGACTACTTCTTCTGTCGTTTGCTTGGTGGGCGGGGCTTATACTTCACCTACCGGTGGGGCGGAGGTTCAGTTCCCACATGGGCTGTCCACGCTCACACCCAACGTGGTCTTTGCGTGCGGTTCCAAAATCTGGGCCTGCGCGTTGGTAACAGCGCCCTCCTGCAGGAGGGGGGCGGAGCTTACAGGGAAAGAACCGTAAGACGAAGATAACATATTTTTATTCAAATATAAAGTTGTTTCCTTATAGAACCAAAAAAAAAACCATAGTTATCATGTGATTTTTCACTGGACGTTGATTTGATGCTGATTTTTTTGGGTGTCTCCGGGGACACGTCTGTCGTGTTGAGCGGCAGAAAAAAAGGTTTTGTGAGGTCAGAAGTGAATCAGGGGCGTCAGTGTGTGTGTGTGTGTGTGTGTGAGAGAGATTCAGAGTGCTTTGAATAGGGTGCATAAATCAAACATACCCCGAGGAGGCTTCATTACCTTGAAAATAAAGCTTTTACCGCTGATTGCATTCGACTCCTGCAGCCAAACCTCGGCGATCGCTTTGCTTTTTTCGTCCTTGTTGTGTTTACAGTGAGACACGTGATGATGGAACAATGCACGCACACACACAGAGACACACACACACCATCACCGCCCTCCTGAAAAAAGAGGTATTGAGGTATTGCCTGGTTGAAATTCACACTGAGTGCTCTGTTCTTGCAGAGTCATTTCTCAAATGCCAGGAAAGATGGCGGGCTGAGAGCAGATGTGAGGCTCGGCGTGTGTTAGTTAGTATGCCGGACAGAGAGCAGCGGTGAAGAAGAAGAAGAGGCGAGGTAAAAAGTCTGAAACCTCCTCACCTCGTGTCTCCCCCCACCCCCCTCTGTAAATCTCTGAAAGCTCCGGCCTCCTCCCGCGATGGCGATTGCTGACGTCTGTGCTCGCAGCGACGTATCGCAGCCGCCGCCGTCGTCTTCTCGACGGCTACAAATCAATCTGTGGCCGGACAGCCTCTGCAATGCAGGCACAGCAGAGGCTCCGGGTTTTGGCCGAGGCTGTGAGTGCAGCGCGGCGGATGGAGCCGAGGCTGAGAGGGGACGACGGTTTTCATCACGGGGACAAACAGGAGGCGAGCGGAGTCACTGCAGGTCTGATTTTCAGTGATGTGAGGACCTGGGTTAAAGGAAAAATCCGACACTAGAGACAGTCTAGGTCTATTTTGTGTTTTGAGATTTGGACTGAAAGAGCTATAACGCATTAATATAACCCACAGACCAACCAGAGGGCCCATGGCATTGCAAGGTTCTGTAGAGGACTAGAAGTTTATGACGCCAGTGCTTTACCCAAAGTTGTCCTCCTCTGACGCCATCTTCAAAGTCTGAAAACAGACCTAGAACTTCTGCCACTCCAGATTTTTCCTTCAACAGTAACATAGTAGAAATTAGAGTTTAATATACGTAACAAAGTTTCTGGGAATAGGTTCTGACAACTTTTCGTCTCACTCACGTAGGGTGCAAATGGCCAAGATGCACTCTAAAATTCCAAATGGCTGACTTCCTGTTGAGTCGAGGCCATGGTTACGGTCGACTTTTTTGTACGTTTTGTTTTATAACCTCTTCCCACCAAGTTTCAGGAAATTCGGTGGAACCTTAGGGGGCGCTATAGAGCCCTTGATCAACGCACGGGTCCAGGAACCATGCTAATATCTCATAATATCGCCAGACCTGACACGGATATAATAATAATCTGAAGGATAACAATAGGTTCCTCGCACACATTTGTGGCTCTGGCCCTGATTAAAGGTGTGAGCACGATTGTGTGGGCCGGTCCAGCTGCTGTGCTGTCAGCAGGTGGCGCTATGCCACGTGCTGATGTTGCCTGGCCAGGTCTCTTGTCTCATGTGTGACGTTTCAAGCATATTAGGGGATGTAAGGTGAAGTTACAGGTCACTTCCTGTTTCGTGGCAAATGGTCGAAGTTCACCACAATCCTGATGGTTGGCGTGGCTACGCCCCTGCAAGACCTTTCCATCTTTGATGTGTCAAAGATACAAAAATACAAATTTATGGGGTTTTTATGTTGGTTCAATGAGCGTGCTCAGACGAGTTTTTTCGTGGAAGCCAAATTCAAAATAGTGGACTTTCTGCTGAGTTGAGGACACGGTCCCAAAAGACTTTTTTGTTCGTTTTGGGCTGTGTCATGTTTCCACCAAATTTGGTGAAATTGAATGCAACTTAGTTTCAGCTCTGTCCTTACCATGATTGTTTATATTTAAGTTACGCACTACAGCTTTAAATCTGTCATACCTTAAGGATTTTTTTTTTTATTTATAAATAATGCCACTTTTTCTCACTGTGCTACAGACTTTTTTTTTTTAGGAAACTAAAATGTAACTCTCCCACACCAAAGTCCATAGAGAAAATCAGCGATTTTAGCTCACGGGGACACAGGAGCTGCTGGTCCACTGCTGCCTCATGTGGTCACTTAGTGTCATTGAGTTAAATCTGAGGACTTTTAATGCCGAAGTGACAAAATAAGACATTTGAACTTAGTGATGGAGGCAGTACAGTTTACGAACTTTAGTTTCTTGGTGATAGCTGGTTAAAATTGTGCCTAAATTCAGTTTTCTTATTTGTGGCAGCCGTTGTTTTTGATGATATCATTCCTCCATGCCTTATATAGACTGGTGTTAGACATAGGGGGCGCTCACAGCAGCGCAGTCCTCAAACAACCACACTTTACAGCCCACGTGACTTTGTGCTAAAATATTATCGACCCTATTTTCCTCACCAGGACGGAAACATTTCAATCGCCGAGTGGAAAAATTACATTTATTTTTCATCATAAAACAAAGAGCTGTACAGAACAATAAACAAAAGACATAAAAGTGCACAAAATACAAATAAAATTAATGAAAAGACATAAAACACGGGTAAAAATAACAGTGTGGGGCTCAGATAAGAATAAAAATAATTAAAAAGGTGATTATTTTTTTAATTTCTTTGTTTTCTGGAGTGTAGTTTTTACAGTCTGAGGAAGAGGAGGAGGAAGAGGGAGGTGAGGACGTCTGATCCCCATTAACTCTGTGACACGTGCGCGGAGCTTTAGTTTAGTCTTCGCTGAAACACCAAGGTGAAGAAGTTCACCGAGAAACTGCAGAGAAGAAGGAAAGGAAAGAGGGAGAGAAGAGAGGAGGAGAGGAAGAGTAATTTGGTCTGATCTCTATCTGTCACCTCTGTGTGTGTGTGTGTGTGTGTGTGTGTCAGGTGAGAGGAGAATCATAAACACAACAAACGGCGTCTCAAATAGGTTCTGTCAAAGGAAATAAAAGAAAAAGAAGAAGAAGAACGAGGCGGCGGCTGCTGCTGCTGCTGCTGCTGCTGCTATTATCACTCTATGATCTGTTTTAATGAACACACAGGAAATCTCTGCGCCTCTGAAGTGACACGGCGACGAAACGGCGACACGAAGGAAACACTGGAGCCGCCTTCATTATTTCTCCGTGTGACGTTTTCCCTCCGACGGCTGGAAAAAGTCAGAAAATGTTGCTTCACATTCAGAAAATAACACCTGTCTCGTGTGTACTTTCTGTATTTTTCAATAATAACTCACATTTTAGTACAATTTCTTCAGTAAATGAATGTTTTCACAGCATAAATCTGTGTTTAAATGATGAAAATAACCATAACAACAGCAAAAATAACAAGAGAAGAGGTGCAACGCTGCCCTCTATAGGTCAAAGTTATTCTTCTCCGCAACAAAAAGTGACCAAACATATGTTATAGTAAACATAATATTGTCAATTTTACATACTGTGTATTATACATCAGGACTTTTGTCCCATTTTAAAGGGATAATAGTGTTTTTCCGTTTAATTATTGATACACTGGGGACACGGACACTCTAAAATGGCACAGAAAACATATATTCGTCACTAAACACAACCCACTTAAGTTTGCGATGTCTTAAAATGATGTTTTTCCACAGTTTCCAGCTCCAACTTCAATGTTGTTAACATTTCTCTCCCTGCACCAAAGTCCATACAAAAAATCATCGATTTTACAATCACAGCACACAGGAGTTGTCGATCCACTGCTGCCTCCATCAGTAAGTTCAAATGTCTTATTATTTAAATTCGGCATTTGAAATCCTTTGTTCTGATTTGCCTCAGTGACACAAACTGACCACACGAGGCAGCATTGGATCGGCAGTAGAGCAACAGCTCCTGTTTTCACACGAGCTAAAATCACTGATTTCTCTATGGGGTTTGGTGTGGGAGAGTGAGTGGTTTAGAAAACTGCATTTTCCTGTTTGAAAACTTTTGTGTAACGGTGAGTTTTAAACCCATTGTTAAGCAGTGTTTTAAGCTTGATTTTACGTAATGTCTTTTGTCTTTTGTTAATTGGCTAAACTGACTTTTCTCCTCGTGTCCCAGCTGTGGCACTTCAGTTATTAAACAGGTAAAAAATGAGTCGATACTTGATTCATCCACACTTCAAACAAACTTTGCTTTTAAAGGTGTAATCTTCTCGTCTGTCAGCGCTGTGATTAAAAAGCTGTTCATTAGAGTCGCGCTTGCCAAACTCTTGCAAACCTGCGCTGATAAGGAGCATCTGGCGTTTTCCACGTTCCCTCATTAAAATCTGTCTGCACTGAGTCATGTCTGCACTTATTCAACCTCTCACAGTTATTGAGTCACCCGACACAAATAACTCCACCTGTCACCACTCATTATCTTCATACTATGAGAGATCTTTTTTTGTTTTCCCTTAAAATATTTAATATTTTAGGGCATTTTCAGCAGTCTACGACAATTTGGTGGATTGAAATCATCGTCTATAATCTCTCCAACACTGCGATATCTTTAGAATCTGTTTAGAATATCTTTATCTCACTGTTAGACACACTTTTCCAGGAACAGGAAGTTTGTAAACCACTCACTCTCCCCACACCAAACCCCATAGAGAAAATTAACGATTTAAGCTCATAGGGCCACAGGAGCTGCTGGTCTACTGCTGCCTCGTGTGGTCACTTTGTGTCACGGAGGTAAAACTGAACAAAGGACTCTTAATGCCGAATTCACCAACATAAGACATTTGAATTTCCTGATGGAGGCAGCAGTGGATCAACAACTCCTGTGTGCTGTGATGTCAAAATCGCTGATTTTCTCTATGGGGTTTGGTGTGGGAGAGCGAACACTGAGTTATAAGCTCAGTCTCTGACGATGAGCGGTTTGCTAGAGGACGTCTTTATCATCATCATCATCGTCATCATCATCACAGACAGTGACTCTGCTGCTCCAGCTGCTGTCGCTCCATTTATGTTTTTATTATTTATATGTTTTCAGTGAAGTATCAAATGAGGAATTTGTTCTTTTTAGGTTAAAGTGTATTTTATTCTATAGTTACATTTTTCATTCACTATTTTCAGCAAAAAAGGCATAACAATCCTGGCAGGCAGGTTTTACACGAGAAAATAATCTTATTATTAATCTTATTTTCAGAACAAAACATTTAACTTGGTCTTAAAATGGTTCTACGGCTCACTATAAGCTTTAATGACTGAGTAAAAAGTGAATTAAATTGCATGAAATCCCAAGAATTTGTTAAAAACAGGTAAACATTCCCTGTCACTGAATGGTGTGAGTGCAAATTTAAGAAGTTCTGAGGCAAACATTGTTAAATTTAGCTTCATTAAGTAAAGGAAAACTCTTATTTCTCACATAACAGAATGTATTTAAAACGCTCAATAAATCGCCCTTGAAAGTTTTTGAAAACCACCTTTAAACAGGCATGGGTCATTGAAAGGGCTTGAATTTTGTACGAGAAATAAGTGATGTGTGACCTTCAGGGTTTCATTGAGATCCTTGAAAGGTTATGAATTTGAAAAAAAAACTCTTAAGGCCCTTGAAAGGTTTTGAAAGGTCATTGAAAGTGCTTGAATTTTGGCCAGTTTTGTCTTTTTTTGAGCTTCTTCTTTCAAACATTGCTTATTTTTTTCACCTGGTGTTGGTTCATGGTCATGTGATCAGAAACACCGCTCACTTACTGTGAGCCTGGAGAAAAGAGAGGGTCTGCAAAACTAAATACGTGGATCATCTGCCGTGGCGCCCCCTAGAGACGGAGATGATGATAATAAGTGGTTTATTTACACTTTATTAAATGACTGACATTGTTGATTCCCGGTGGCTCTGTCACCTTTAAAGTCCAGGGCCAGGCAGAGCAGGGTTCAAGTCCAGGGTCAAACTCTTGTCCCCCGAGGACGGACGTCTCCATCTCCAGCCTCAGTCTGTCCATGAAAAGCCTGCAGCTGCTGATAAGTTCACATGAAAACATTACTCATGTTGTTGCACCTGACACTGAGAGAGAGAGACGGTGGTGGTGGTGACCTTAATCTACGAGCAGAGGTCACACACACACACACACGCAGCGAGAACTCATTCCACACTCAATAAACGCCGGCGCGAGCCACCGCAACAGCAGCAGCAGCAGCAGCAGCAGCAACAGCAGCAGCAGCAGCAGCAGCAGCAGCAGCAGCAGCAGTAGAGACAAACCCTCTCTGTCACAAACGCTTTAGTTGGCTCTAAACAACGCCTGCACAGCTGTGACCTCCTCCTCGCCGACAGCAGCAGCTGGAGCTGCGTTCGCCAACGACACATCGACTTCAACAGATTGCATACTGCAGGTTCCGCCCCACTAACCCTCTTCGTCCTCCTCGTCCTCTGACTCTACGACAGCGTATTCTCGCTCTGATTCGATCACAGCTCTTTGTTTTTCACCATAATCTGAGACAAACGTTTGTTTCAATGTCGTGATATGATTTTTGTTCACGGTTTAGCAGCAGCAGCAGCAGGAGGACGACGTGTTCCTCTAACCTTCTTTATTTCACAGTTTGAGCTTCTCTTATATTAAAGACTTCAGGTGAAATCCACGATCACAGAACGGTGTTTGTGCAAATTCTGCAAAAAACTCATTTTAAGTAAACATTTCTCGTTTATACCAATTTAATCCAAGAAAACCAAAAAATCCTTAAAAGTTTTTAAAAATTGCCCTTAAATAGACATGGGTAATTGAAAGTGCTTGAATTTTGTGCAAGACGGAAGTTCAGTTGATATTTAGGTAAATGTCTCATCCATTGTTCCCTTGGGTCCTTGAAATCCTTGAAAGTTTGTGAATTTGTAAAGAAATTCTAAGGCCCTTGAAGGTTTTTGAAAATCACTCTTAAATAGACATGAGTCATTGAAAGTGCTTGAATTTTGTTTGTTATTATCACGATATTTAAGCACGATACGATATTATCACGATTTCACGATAAACTCACATGACAGTTCCAGTGAGAGTGACCACTTGGCGCCACCTAGTGGACTGAAATGTCAATGAAAATGGAACACTTATCCACAGTGTTTATTGTTTAAAAAAAAAAAAAAAATCCAAAAAAATTATATAATATTACCACAAACGATCGCGATATTTGACAATATCGTTTTTTTTTCCGATCTCTTCACAGATCGCATTTTGAATTGTAGCCAAAATAATTAATGTGTCAGTAAATGTTCTCGTGGGCAATTCTGGACACAAGTGACATAAAAGCATTGGGTGCACATGGACAGCGCTAATTGAACTTACACCCCACCAGCAGGGGGAGTATTAAGCCGTGCTCACCAAGCAGAAAAAACATCGCGACAAAAGAAGAAGAAGTCGCCAAGGATAATCATCCGAGCCTCGACCTAGATGAAACCAGGCTTGTCCGAGGGAGCTGTAGCATCGTTCTCTTCGTCTCTGCGTCCAGGCTTGTACCGCCACCCGTTGATGAAGTGAGATATTACAGGACCCTGACACGTGAGTATTAGCAGGGCCTTAAGGAGCAGCCACTGAGTAGCATCCTGGGTTTGGCACCTGGCTCAGCGGCACCCCAGCTCTTTGACCTGGTGGGGACTCAAACCAGCAACCCTCTGGTTACAAGCCAAGTTCCCTCTCCACTTGGCCAAGGGTTACCTACCGACTTTTCCTCAGCTGCTCTTCAGTGGACGCCACGACTTCTCTGACATCATCGCATTAACTCCGCCTCTAGTGCACCATGTTTGTGATTGGTTCCCATGTTTTTTAGTCGATTCTGTCGCTAGGCAGACTCTGAGATCATGTCCTCATGTCCTTGACGACACTGTAAATAACAGCATATGAACAGAAATGTAACAAAAACCTTGTGGATAAACGGTTGTTTCCTTTGAACTTGAAGGTTTAAAACCCTCTGTGAGCAGAGACTCCAATGTCCTCTCGCCTCCTCCTCTAATCAATAGCCGTCCTCTTCAACACAGCAGCGCGTTATTTATGTCCGCCTGTGGACTTTATGTGGACAGGTCAGAGTGAGCGCTGTCCTCAAACAGCTGACTGCAGCACTCTGTGCATGCAGCACATTTATTTTCTCCTCATTTGCTTTGCCGCACTGAATCTAAAGTTTAGCAGAGCATCGATCGTTTGCCAGAGCGTGGACTCGTCACGTCTAACCCTGTGAAGTCTTCATGGTCTCGTGGTGAGGACACAGGACACAGGACGTGAGGAAGCGTCACGTTCTCTGCGATACAAACGTGCAGATGTGCTTCCGTGTGCTGAACGTTATAAATCATTTGTTATTGATTGTTGGCGCCGGCGACAGGAGAGAAAAAAAAAAGCCAATGTCCTTAAGAAACGACACAAAGATCAAAGATCCTCAGGCCTTCAGGTCCTCAGGTCCAGGTCCTCAGATCCTCAGGTCTTCAGGTCCTCAGGTCTTCAGGTCCTCAGGTCTTCAGGTCCTCAGGTCCTCAGGTCTTCAGGTCCTCAGGTCTTCAGGTCCTCAGGTCCTCAGGTCCAGGTCCTCAAGTCTTCAGGTCCTCAGGTCTTCAGGTCCTCAGATCCTCAGGTCCTCAGGTCCTCAGGTCCTCAGGTCCAGGTCCAGGTCCTCAGATCCTCAGGTCCTCAGGTCTTCAGGTCCTCAGGTCCTCAGGTCTTCAGGTCCTCAGGTCATCAGGTCCTCGGGTCTTCAGGTCCTCAGATCCTCAGGTTCAGGTCCAGGTCCAGGTCCAGGTCCTCAGATCTTCAGGTCCTCAGGTCCTCAGGTCCTCAGGTCTTCAGGTCCTCAGGTCTTCAGGTCCTTTAAGGCGCACACACCATTACCTCAGACTCTCTCACTTTAGTGAGAACGCACACAGACACAGGCTTGCAATACGAGAGGATTGGTCGGATTTTTGCTTTTTTTTTCATAGGGAAATACAAATGTCCACTATCATCAATCACTGCGTTCACATGACAACAACACAATCTAATTATTGTGTCACAAACGGGACCTTTAATCTCAGGTGTGTTTCTGTGTTCTTGTCTCTCACACGATGAAAACATGTCTCAGGTTAATGTCTCCGTCAGAGCGCTTGACATTTAATCTGGACTTTGTCCCCGAGCGGCTGCTCAGCGACTGAACGTGGCGCGTTTCATGGCTTTAGTGACATCTGCTGGTGAAAGCGTACGGATTACAGACGACCGAGGACGTCATGTGACAGTTCAGGTTTGGTTTTTGTCCTCTCTGGGCTTCTGTGGAACTGGATTAACTCTGGTTTTACATGGTCTTCTTCTTCTCCTCCTTTATTCCTCTTCTTTCTTATCTATTTATTACCTTTCTTTTGTCTTTTTCTTCTCTCACAACCTCAACATTTTCTTCTAACGTTCCTTGTGACTCAGAACCAACCTAAACCACCTCCTCCTCCTCCTCCTCTGTCCTTGCCTCTGCTCTGCTGTCGCTATCTGCATCCTACGCAGCGTATAAATCACCTTTTTACCGCCGAGACACAGGCGACTCCTCTGACTGTGTTGGAGGACAGAGGAGGAGGAGGAGGAGGAGGAGGAGCTGATGACGTCACAACGCGCTGCTTTTATGATCATGACCCATTTGGGAAAATCCTCAGAACCTCACTCTGCTCTGCGTGTTTTATTTTTTTCCTTCTTTGTTTCTTTTTTTTATGTTCGGTGACAAAAATCGCTGAAATTGTGCTGCACTTGACGTCATCTGCTCTTCATTTACTCACTTTCACTTCACACAAAATACACAAAAATTGTAACGTTGAGCTGAAGGTTTTTCCTTCTAAAGAGACAAAAGACACAAGGACATATTTGACAGTGTTTGTTGTTGAGTTATTTAACATTTCTTCACTTTTTTATTGACATTTCTGACATCTGATGTTCATTTTAATAGTAAAATCAGATATTTATCAGAGATATTTGACAAATTAATCAGAATATTCATTTTAATTACATGTTTATAGGAAACATATCCATTGACATTTGGGGTAAAAGTCGCCCCCTCATGGCCATTTAGGAGAACAAAGCTTTTAGACACTTCCACATTGGCTTCACTTTCCAGACGTGGAGACGACTGAGTATTACTCTCTGTCCCTGTTGTCAATAAACTTACTTCTGGGCTAGAAGAAGAAGAAGAACAAACAGTAACTATGGTAACACAGACAATTTCAGTTTTGTTTGGTTCAGTTTCTGCAGTCGTTTTCTTCATCTATCCAAACCCAACTGTCTGTCTTCAGGGCCTGCCTGCCTTGTTTCCATGGCAACCGTGCACCTCTCCAAAGTTTGTCGTGTTCCACTGACACACTTCTCCACTGCGCGTGTGTCTTGCAGAAGACGGTTGGTTAATGAGTTAATGTAGTTTGAGCCGGTTCACGGCTCCTCAGAGACGAGTTAAGTGCTGCCGTCGATCGAGCGGCGAGGACGGACGACTTCTGTGAGACGCTGGACAACGTCTCTGCGTGAGGACAGAAACAAAACGGACACCGCCACTGAAGGAGATTGTGGAAATGAGTTTTCAAATGTGCTGTGAACATGTTTCACCAGCAGGACGCGCCAAAAAGCAGCTGTGGGAAACAGCAGATGTTTGCCACACACACACAAACAGAATAACGTCATCTGCATATGACGACACAGGTATTTCACTGAGCAAATGCTTGGCGTCGCTTTAATTTTGTCTTTTATTGCGAGTTTTTGCTTCAGGGGTCCATGAAGAGTCTGCTGGAGGAAAACAACCCAACAAAAGTTCAAAACAGCTGCTAGTATCTAAACTAATCATGGGACTTGTTAACCATTTGATTATTATTTAATAGCAAGTTGGTCTGGCGGATCCAAAATTTGTGTTCTACACACTAAAGTCGTGGTTTTGTAATGACTTATTTCTGAGTTCAGTCGAGACTTATTTCAAATTGGTCCACAATCATGTGCCTTAAGCCCCACCCCCACAGTAGAGGACAATTATTGTCCAGATTTCGGTCCCAATCTGGACCTTCCGACATATTTCAGGCTGGTTTGAACAGATTATCCTGTAGTGTGAGGGATTAACAGACGAAGTACAAAACACGTTTGATATTTAAGATTTTAACAGTGATTGGAGGGGCGTGGCCAGAACCATGCAATAACCAATGAGAGCGAGTCGACCAGGCAGCTAACGGATGTTTACGAAAACCTTAACTTGTACAAGAAAAAGTGGATTCTCAGCCGTGAGATCTCCTGGAATCTCGTCCCTGAAATGATTTTTGTATTTCTGTCTGGACTGGATCATCTTGTCACGTTCGGTCACTTCCACCTATAATTTGAACCACAATAACGGTGGGACGGCATCGTAGCGCCCCCTAATTGTACTGTGTAATGAGATTGTTTGAGAATATCACTCACAAATTCGGCAAAAACCTACTCTACAGGTACGGTAAACCGCCTCATGTGAGCTGTTCTCAGTTTATTAGAGTTCAGAGAGACATGAAACCCTCAGAAGCATGCAGAGCGCAATAATTCCAGGTTTAAGAATCAGTGAGTGAGCTCTAACAGCAGATTATGAACTGTCTTTAGACACCACAGGAGAGCAGCGCCGGCTGGGATTAGCTACAGCTTCGCTCTCTCTCTCTGAACCGCTGCCGAAAACTGGCCACAAGCCATTAGACTACGAGAGCTCATCGTATCGTCAAACTCCCGCCCGACTCACAACAACACCCACCCGCTGCAGACACCCGCTGTTTAATTGCACAATTGTGCATCAGCTGTGAAAGTGGGGTAATCAGGAGAATCCTGGAATGGTTCTCAGTTTCACTGTTTTCACATCGCTCTCTCGTCGAGCCGCAGCGCTAACGAGAAAACTCTGAGTCTGAGTGGATCATCGTCAGCAAAACAGTAGTGTTGTGTGCGTACCTTAACAAGTCTGACTTCCTGTCGATGGATTGATCAAATATCTTGAAAAGGATGTTTCCCTCTTCAGTCAACCTTTTATTACTTGAAATTAAAGTTTGTAAAACCACTCACTCTCCCACACCAAACCCCATAGAGAAAATCAGTGATTTTAGCTCACGGGCACACAGGAGCTGCTGGTCCACTGCTGCCCCGTGTGGTCACTTTGTGCCACTGCAGTAAATCTGAACGAAGAATTTCAAATGCCGAATTGACAAAAAATAAGACATTAGAACTTTGTGATGGAGCTGCAGTGGATCAACAACTCCTGTGTGCTGTGATGTGAAAATCAGTGATTTTCTCTATGGGGTTTGGTGTGGGAGAGTTTACACTCTAGGAACTTCAGTTTCCTGTCAAAAAAGGCTGATAGATAGATAGATAGATAGATAGATAGATAGATAGATAGATAGATAGATAGATAGATAGAAGGTACACAACTCACAGCAACAAACCAGAGGAGAGCAGGAGACGAGACGGACATATGAAGAGAGCGATGTGAAGTTTTACAGCCAAAAGAGGACGTTTTTTACAAGCTGGAGGACGACGGACGGGACAGAGTGTCTGCAGGGAAATGAACTGAGAGACATTCAGTCACACGGAGACAGAGGAGAGGAGAGGAGAGGAGGAGCTGAAGAGAGATGAAGAGTGAATGAGACGGGAGGAAGAGCAGAGGGAGGGAGAAGTGGCAGAAGATTTGGGAGGGAGTGATGGAGGAGAGGAGAGGGGGAGATAAAAGTCGCTGAGGGGCCGAATCTTTTACCATCCATCTCCTCTGTGCTGCTGCAAAGAGAGAGAGAGAGGGAGAGAGGTTCAGCCATCAAGCCGTTATTGACAGTACTGCAGCAGCCACACGCACACACACACACCCACACTACTAATTTACAGCCACATCTGTAACAACTTATAACTAATAGTCACAAATGAATTTGTAAATTCATTCACACTTATCTTATCTTAAACATGTCTTCATAAATCTTGAGTGAAAAGTTTGTAAAATTCTGCTCAATTTAGTTTGGGGGACCCCAAAAAAGTCTCCCGTGACCCATCTGTGGGTCCCCGGCCCGGTCTTTGGGAACCTCTGCTTTTAAGGACTTCTATTCAGTCTTATCACAAACTTTAACCATAACAACCACAAAGTTCCTCCTTAACCAGATATGAGGTTCTGCCTCATTAGGACCAGGTTTTGGTCTCCAGGACAAATACTGGTTTGTAGGGTTAGCGGAGGAGGAGCTGAGTTCATCTCCCACTCTTCTTATTATAAAATATCTTGAAACTAAATTAAAACTTCTCTGAAGGATCTCAAATGCATATTTTTACCTGGACTGTGTTTATTGTTATTACCATGACGACGAATTATTCAACATTTAGACAGTATTAAAGGTTAATTTTGTCTCCATGGTAACTATAATATCTGTTTTTCTGTTTCTCTCAGGTGTTGATGAGTGAGCTGGACTCAAACTGCTGCCATCTGCTGTATTTTCAATGCACCCACACCCTCTCAAGGACCGCCTCCCCACCCCCGTCAAAGTGGAAGATTCCAATACAAGATGGCGTCTTCTTCAGTCACATCTGTTTGAGTCCCTGATGAAGACATGAGGCTGAAATCCCGTGAGTAAACAATATGAATGGATGATTTTACCCACTAAACAAAAGAGTCACCTTATAAAGTCATCTCTTAATTAAGTCTACGATATCTTAAGATTATGTTCCCTGTGTTAATTTACTGTTAAAAAGTTTTTTACAACAGAAAAATTTAAGTTTGTGCTGCTTTGTAAACCTTTTACTCTCCTGCGCCAAAGTCCATAGAGAAAATCGCTGATTTTACAGCACAGCACACAGGAGTTGTTGATCCACTTCTGCCTTTGTCATTAAGTTGAAATGTGTAATCCTTCATTAAAATTGACTATATTCACACACATTTGCCAAACAGACAGCAGTAGACTAGGAGTTCCTGAGTCTATACAAGCTAAAAACGCTGATTTTCTCTATGGAGTTTGGTTTGGGTGAGTGTACGGTGCAAAAACTCACGTTTCCAGCCAGAAAAGGCTCGAAATTGATGAAAACTTGTGTTAAATAAAATGTTATATCAGTGATAGGCCAGACATTATAGGCCAAAAAAAGTCAGTTTAAAAGTAATTCTCCAGTAGCGATCAGCCACAAAACACCAGAGACATAAGTTTCAATGACTGACTTATATTTAGACTGATCCGCTTGAGTCAGGATCACAGCTGCGGAAGTGGATAAAGTCAGTCTGTCTTCACCTCGTGTGCTCTTGAATTTTTTAAACTCTGCTGGGTTCTTTTCTTTTTTTTTCTTCTACTTTCCAAGTAGCTAAAAATGTCAGGATGCATCATTAGTTTGATCTCCTTTAAGGTCAGACTTGTCGTGGCGGCTGCTGTTGATCCCCCTCCTCTTGTTCAGCCTCCAGCTCTGCTCAGGGTTTTTCACAGCGAGGTGAATCAGTGGCATCAGACCAAGTCATTAACAGCCACGAACAGGAAGAAAACGCTCTGTCATCGTGCCTCTTTCTGTTTACAGTTTAGTTTTAAACGTCCCGGCTCAGATTTAAGAACACAAACCATCACATCTGATCTGATTTTACGCGACGTTGAAGAATATAGATGATCTGCACGTATCCACAGTTACTTATTACTAGATTTCAGGCTCAAACTCAGGTTTAGACTGCACATGTGACTCAGTTGTGTGTGTACAAAATATCAATCGATATGCTGATGATACACAGATATACATTAACTTCAATTTTAAAGCACCGTTTCAGATCAGGGTATGGGGTGACAGGGAATATAAAGTCCAACAAGATAAAAGACAAGAAAGAAACGACAGTAACGAGGTATAAAAGTACAATAACTAAGGTATTAAAGGTTTAAACTAAATAAAATAATTTCACATAAGTGGGAAAGAGATTTGAACGTGATGAGTCAAATCTTAAAATTGATTCTAAAATGTGCAGGGAGCCAGTGAAGGGCAGCCAGGATTGGTGTGATGTGACATTGTCTGTTAAAGCCATTAAGTTTCCCCCTTTAATAGCGCTATAATTTAAGGGAAATCTGTCTGTTCTGGGTCTTTTGACAGGAGAACCAAAGTAGAAAAGAGGAAAAAGTCATCGTCCCAACTCGTCGCCAAACAAACTTTCCACCATTTTGACATTGTTTGGATTAGAAATGATAGATATCGGTAGAAATGCGACAGATATTTAGCGAAACAACTCCCGCGCCATGTTTCCGTCATGGTTTGGTTTGGAATGGTTAAGTCCTGGGTCAGGCTTCCGTTCTGACTGAGAACAGTATCTTTACTTGGTAGGCTGTGCCCGGTGGCTGCATATCGCGCATCGTACCAGTGTGACGACAACAACAAACGATGTGACACGACAGA